>NC_135169.1:8282763-8505263 GCF_041146795.1 Maylandia zebra | reverse complement strand
ATGACAGTAAATACTAAATGTTAAACATTATTGTGCAGCACATAAGATCAACAGCACACAGTGTGCTTTGAGGTAGGAGCCAAAAAGGGTGTAGTTTGTGGGTGTGATCACCCGTGTGTACACCTGTGAGCATGGACGCGCTTGTTTTTTTAAAATGGTGAATGGTAAATGGCCTGTATTTATATAGCACTTTTACTAGTCCCTAAGGACCCCAAAGCGCTTTACATATCCAGTCATCCACCCATTCACACACACATTCACACACTGGTGATGGCAGCTACATTGTAGCCACAGCCACCCTGGGGCGCACTGACAGAGGCGAGGCTGCCGGACACTGGCGCCACCGGGCCCTCTGACCACCACCAGTAGGCAACGGGTGAAGTGTCTTGCCCAAGGAAAGAACGACCGAGACTGTCCAAGCCGGGACTCGAACCGGCAACCTTCCGATTACAAGGCGAACACCCAACTCTTGAGCCACGATCGCCGAGAGGCCGGGGGCACCCCACCTCCGAAGTGGCCCGAGCGAGCCCCAGGCTCCAGGCCCCGATAAGCAGCCGCCAAGGAGTGAGCCGGCGTGTACCTGGACGCCCATCCCCAGACACAAAGAACCACCAACGCACCGATGTCTGAGGGAGTCCGCCACTGGCAGGGGAAGTGGTGGGGGGAGATAGGCCTCCAAACCTTGGAGGGCCTGAGGTGTCCCCAGAGAGGTGGCGTCTGATACCCAACCTGACATATAGACACAGACATACAGGCACACACAGACACAAACATCCATTCCCACCCTCATGCTCTCATATGCACTTACTCCACACTCAACCAACGTGGAGACAGACATAAAGAGACGCTGTACACACGATCACACTCCCCAAGCGTATTCTACAAACCGGGTCTAGGTACCCTTGCCCCTGGAGGGGGGAACTGCACCCAGACCCAGGTGGTGTTACCCTTTTCCCTGCGGTGGGGAGAGGCAGACCGCCCCGACTCCGCAGCAGCAGGGAGGCCCCACACTCCAGACCGCAGTCGGACGGCCAACTCCTCCTCCTAGCCCCCCCACTCCAGCAGGTCACAGAGAATTTATGTAAATTTAACAAGCTGAACACATTCTGTACTGTACAGGAGACATGGCACAAAACTGATTGACAATGGTCTACAGCCAATCAGGACACTGCGCTCTTTTTTTAAAAAAAAGCAGCATGCAAAATTGCACACAAAAAAATCCACGAACAGCGAGGCTGCGAAAGGTAAACTGGCATTTTTTGATGGGTTGGGTCTTACACGGTTAAGCAACAGTACTGGAAATTTAAATAATCTACAAAATATACATTGATGCTAGTGAAGGCTGGTTTTCACAGCCAACGAGCATCATTTAGTCATGCCTAGACTAAATGATGCTCGTTGGCTGTGAAAACCAGCCTTCCCTATTTCAAGAGCAGCTAGGCCGGAGAGGAGGAGGATAGAGCTGCAGGAGCAGAGAGCCAGTGCAGACCGGAGCAGTGAGCACTGCAAAATGCTGAAGGGTGCAGGGAAAAGCCACAGACACTGTCACAAAATAAAAACCAAACTGTGAGCTTCTGAGTCGTGTCAGGTCCTTTGGGTTACAATTATGTACTGGTTTTGATCGTCTTTCAGTGCTATTTCAGTATCATCAGTGGTGGATCTGGATGCTGAAGTGTAATACACCTTTTCAAAAAAGTTAGAATGGAGATAGGTCTATCCTCGTTTGTGACATTTAAACACCTAAGAAGTGGAGCCTGTGTCTCCTACTGGCTTATAATCAACAATGTTGCTGTATATGAACATATAGTATCTTCCACCCTAAATATCCACGGGCTGGGGGGGGGGAATGTTCCCCTAGTATAAATTTCTTGCCTGGCTTACTGGGCTTATGCCTGGGTTGTTTTTGTCTTTTGGAGTGTAATTTTCTTCCTAATTAGATGCCTGACTGACAACTGTATAAAACAAAAACTACACACACTACAAGCACAAAGCGCAGACTGTGGGAATTTACCACTGTGCGTAAATCCCCTCTAATTTCAAGAGCACCTGGCTGCAGCCAGACCCTTCTCCTCACTTCCGCACTTGTCGTACTTCCTCGTACGTGCCGTACGTAGTACGCGAACTGCGCGTACTCCGAAGCGTGCGGTCGCTGAATTGGGTACAGCCTCAAATGACTTACTTTTTCCAGCAGCATCATGATCATTTGTGTCAGCTGTGTCTCCTCAGGCGTTTCCACTTCCCTCATTAACCTTCTGTGTATTTAAGTCCTCTGTTGGGCCGTCTGTCTTCATGTCAGTTCACAGAGATTTTGCGTCCCACTGTTGCATGTTTGGATTGTTTCACACTTATGGTTTTGCGTGTTCCTGTGCAGTTTCATAGTTAGTGTTACTTTTTTCCAATTTAGGTTTTAGTTTAGTGTCAACTTTGTTTCGCCTTTTCTTATTTTCTATTTTGTCATCAGACCCAAAATAAAGATTCAGTTCTGTCTCTCCCTTGTATGTTTTTGGGTTTGCTCCATAGACACACCGGTGATCCCCTGCTAAAACCACCATCCACTACTGTGTCTGACTGTGTGCTGTTGCCACTGGCAGTTTACGCTTAAAGAGATACGTGTTTAAAAAAACAGACCACCTAAATTAATCTTTGGTCTCTGAGAGTTTTGTGAGAGTTGTAGCTACCTTAGCAATCCAGTGTCACAGCAGTGTCAAATGGACACGCATTCACAAGTTGCAGTAAGCTGCGGTATCAGCAGTAAGAAGACATTTGATTTCCGACCAACATAAAGACAATTCTAGGACATATCAGACACCCAGCTCGATCTCACCAGGCAAAGAAGGTGCCTGGACAGTACTTCTTAAAAATTTTAAATTCTCAAACAATATAACAATACAGCGCTTATTTTGACATATCAACAAAGAGTCATGTACAAGTATAAGAACAAAGCAGTAGTCAAACAAAAGAACATTTAAAGAACAGTATAGGTCAGGAATAAAGCAGCATACAAGTACAGTAAGGTGACATAACATATGGAAGTATGCATAAACAATCTAGTTACATCAATCAAAAAGCTGCATCAAAAACTCAAGTAAGTTTTTTTTTTTTAAATTTTCTGTAACCTGGACTGTACTTCCTACATTCCTTTGCCAGTAGCGACTGGTTGGGTGTGAATAAATAATCGCCCCCTGCTGGTACTGCAACTTAAATACTTGTGTCCATTTCACACTAAGGAGAGGCAAAGCGTATAGGGATGTAAGAAAATATCGATACATTAAAATATTGTGATATTTCGTGTAATGATACTGAATCGATATTCAAAATCAGTGTTATCGATTTTTTTTAATTAAAGAATTACATGCATTTACTGTGAATTTCTTTTGTATTTTGCAATTTTAACTCTGGCCACTTGTTTGCAGTTTTTACCGCCTTTACGTTATGGAAAAACGAGGTCTCGCAATAACTGTAGAAGCGTCTAGTTTGCTAAAAACCAACGAAATAGAACAGTGGATGTGTGGCCAATTGTGCTAGCTAACTGATGACCAAAGAGGAGAGGATACAACCGGCCGCAGCAGCTTTCAAAGCTGATATGTGGACTTATTTTGGATTTAGGACAAAAGAAGGCAGTAAAGACAATGACAAGAGCTATGCAGTCTGTAAAATCTGCACCGCCAGAGTCAAATATTCGGGTAACACAACAAATTTACGAACACACGTGTGTAGACATCATAGCGATGTAGCGTCAAATGCTAATTTTAAAACGAAACGAGGTGATCCCGCTCAACGGACAATTGAAGAAGTTAACTACCAGCAACTTCAGCTCGTGCAACAAAAATAACGCAGTCAGTACTTGTTTTTATTTGCAAAGACATGCGCCCTCTGAGTGTTGTGGAGAATAAAGGATTTTGTAATATGATTAAAATGCTGGAGCCCCGTTACACCGTTCCTTCCCGACAACACATCACAGACATCGCTCTGCCAAAGTTGTACCAAGAAGTCAAAGCGACAGTGCTGGACTCTCTCAGCTTGGCAGAGACAGTTGCTTTGACATGCGACGCTTGGACTTCGAGAGCCACTGAATCGTACATAACTGTTACATCACATCACATAACGGACCAGTGGAACCTTCAGTCTCATGTACTACAAACTCGAGCCATGCATGACAGTCACACAGGTGAACACATTGCAGCGTTACTAACTGACGCTGTGGCTGAATGGGGATTGAACGCAAAGGACCTTGTTGTTGTTACCGATAATGCACCAAACATGGCTCTCGCGGCTAGATTTGCAGGCATGACGCACATACAATGTTTTGCACACAGTCTGAATCTCGCCTCACAGAAAGCACTGAAAATACAATGTGTGGTGCGACTTCTCGGGAGTATCCGACGTGTAACAGCCTTTTTCAGGCGCAGCACCACAGCCAGCAATCAGTTGAAGCAGAAACAGTGCCTCCTTCAGCTACCAGCTCACAGATTCATCACGGACATAATTACAAGATTGAACAGCTCCTATGATGATAGAACGAGTTTTAGAACCGCAACCAGCCATCTGTGCGGCTCTGCTTTCTGCAGAAGTTAGGAAGAGTGAAAAATAAATTTTCACATTAAGTGAGTCTGACATCACATGTGCAGAAGAAGTTGTCAGGGCACTCAAGCCTATGAAGGACGCCACCCTGGTGATGTCAGAGGAGAGTATGCCAACCCTGTCCATCATTGCTCCTCTTCATGCCAAGCTTGTGATGGGTGCACAAGAAAGTGTTGATGATACACCGACAGTAAGGGACATTTAGACTGCCATAGCAGAAGATCTGGGAAAGAGATATGTAAATGAGATGTTAAGATCACATGAAAAGTGCTTTGTTTTGATGCTTCATAGAGCAGTTTTTGGATAAGTACTTTACAATCATAGTACTTAGTAAGTAAGGCCTCAGTGTTACATTGTTTACCTTTTTTCATGTTAAAGAAATAGTTGATATTTCAGTAAAGTAGTTTTTATTTGTTTATTTGACATGACTTCTCATAAGGCAGATGTTAATTTCTCTCATTTTGAACTTAGAGAGTGTTTTTGTTTTACATGGCTCATGTCAAGCATTTAACAGTTTGGACTGTTTACTGTGATTTTTCTTAATTAAATTCAGTCCTAAACACAAATATCGTCTGGCTTTTAGTATCGCAATATATCGTATCGTCTCCCCTGTATTATGATAGATATTGTATCGCCAGATTCTTACCAATACACACCCCTAAAAGCGTAGAATCCACACTGTGGACCAGCGTGTCTGTTAATCGCTTGCTGTGATACAAGATGATAATTATGTCTGAGTCTAGTTTAGTGAAGATAGTGGCTCTGAGGATCACAGGCAGAGGTGATCAAGGGTACAGGACATGTAACCATGACCTGCTGCATGGCTTGAGAGTCTGAGAGCTCAGCTCCTAGAGCAGGAACAGGGTGTTAAAATTAACTTTCAGGATGGAAGAGACTGTGTTAGCACCTGGTGGGACGGATTCCTTTAGTTTCATTCACTGATGTGTTTTTTAATGTAGCACATGTTGTATTTTGGCTTTATTAAGAACAGCAGATGAAGATAAAATCATTTTTATTTGAGAAATGTCCTGAAACCATTTTGTCCCCCCATCTGGATCTGTTCTTTGTTGGGTTTCTATCAAAAACAGTTTCAACTTCAAACTTCACAACAATACACCAGGGCTTTGTCAAACGCTAGCTTGGCTAAACATTTGACCTTGACCTTCAAGGTCAAAGTTGACCTTGTAAAATGTGTTAATAAACCATATTGAGTAGTCTATCATGAAGGCCATGGAGAGAACTGAATCACAGATTTAGGGGAATCACAGTCCATGAGCTCCAGACTGAGTCACTGACTGCATGTGATTTTCATTAGCATTAAAAATAATCCTCATATTTTAAATGATCTTAGTTTGTCCCGTGACCTTTGACCCTCTGCCTGTGTAAACCGTGTGTTTCTGTGTAGTTGGAGCTGAACACACTGATGTGTGAATGTGTTTAGGAGCTTCAGAGCTGTGATGTTCAGTCGTGATGAACTCTGATGGATTTAGATGATCAGCATCTGCAGTTGGTGATTATCTGATATTCATCGTATTTTACAGCCATATCTGTAAATCCAAACAGTCTTTGAATCCACTTCATGAGGAGATGATGGTTTGTTTGTTTTGTTGATGTTGTCAGTGCTGACATCAGCTCAATCATAAAACTGTGGACTCCTTCATGATCATCTGATCGACCCATGATCCTCACGTTCTCCTGCTGCAGGAGTTAAAGTTTATTATTAACTCCTCACTGAGGTTGTGTGAGGCAGGAGTCCAGCATGCATCAGCACTGCCAAAATGATCATCATGGTTATTATAATCAGAATTTAAATCAGGACGGATTCATGATTATTGTGATTTTAGAGACTGACATGTTTTTATTGCAGTCTTATTATTATTTTATTCAGTGTGATGATAAAAAACTCTCAGTGTGACTACACACAGAGATATTTGAACAGTTCAGAGAACACAGAGTCTCTCAGACCTCAGACTGGACTTTGGCTCAGGACCAGGACTTGTTCCCTCAGCAGGGCTGTGGCAGCTCAGCACACCAGCAGGTCGGACCCACATGTACTCTGATGGAGCTCAGACCTGTAAATGTTTTACAATAAAGAGCTCAGAGGGAAACATCAGACAGGTGTGCTGATTCTTCCACTGACACAGGACAGATCTGATAATGATGATACAAAGGTTCCCCAAAACAAACAAAGAGTTTTATTCTTTTTATCCAATCAAACGTTTAGAAAACATTAAAAAAAATCATTGAAAAACAAAAGCAAAAAAGATTACACACACACACACACACACACACACACACAGACACACACACAGACACACACAGACACACACACACACACACACACACACAGACACACACACAGACACACACAGACACACACACACACACACACAGACACACACACACACACACACACACACACAGATACAGACACACACACACACACACACACACACACACACACACACACACACACAGACACACACACACACACACACACACACACACACACACACACACAGACACACACACACACACACACACACACACACACACACAGACACACACACACACACACACACACACACACACACACACACACAGTTTCTCTTACAGGAAGCAGGTTTGAGTGAAACTCTGAGTTTGTTAATCCTCAGATGAAGGAAACTCAGCTTTTGGTCCCAGTAAGAAGGATAACTTGAACAGGGTCAGTTACCATGGCAACAGATGACACACATCCAGAAAGCCATGACTCCTGATCTTTAGTACAAACATGTAAAGAGTGTGAAGGAGAGCATGTAGGAGGAAAAAGGAATGAACAACGATGGTCTGTGGACGATCAGCAGCAGCTCAAACTGAGACCAGCAGAGGGCGCTGTCGGCTCATCTCAGTGCTTCTGTGCTCTGACCTCACCTGCTGCACCTGCTGCTGCCTAAGTGTGTCTGTGTGAACATCAGCTGCTGAGCTCACAGTGAGTGGTTCCTGCTGTGACCACAGAAACCTGCCCACTCAGGCTCACATCCACGCTCTGTCACACAGACTCAGCTCTCACTACTGCTTCTGTCTGTGGCTCAGGGGTGCAGCGGGTCCACACCAATCAGAGACTGTGGATTGGCAGTCAGAGGACCTCTGTGCTAAAGAGCCTGCAGCCTCCATCAGTGTGAGAGTGTGTTAGAGTGCAGCACGGTGCACACAGTGTCTGTGTGCAAGTCTGAAACCTGCACAGGTGACAACAGGAAACTCAGAGTTACTGAACCTGCTTCCTGAGCAGATGTTACTGTGTGCACAGGTGACAGCTAACAGCTGTATTTTAAACAGATTAAAGCACAGGCAGCATGAAGAAGAGGAGCAGAGGAAGGATGAAGGTCCATCAGGGCCAGGGTGTCCTCAGCTTCCTGTCCAGAGACAAACATGATGTCAGCTCCTCACAGCAGCCCGTCTGATCTTAATGACCTTACAGTACCATAAGTAAAATGTGTTCACAGTAGATCACACACTCACAGTTAAAAACCACAAACTGCTCCTCAATAAAAGCAGAAGTATCAATAAAATAATAATATGCAACCATGAATTAATTAAAAGCTTGTCTGTACAGAAATGCCTTCAGCTGCTTTTTAAAGACACTCAGTGGACTCAGCGTAAACACAGCGGAGGAGACGACCCTGGTGCCGCTGCCTGAAAAGCACAATCCACTGGTGTTTTGAACCGAGTACGTGGGACCAACAGTGACCTCTGACCTGAAGGCCTAAGTGCTCAGGATGAAGCGTGAGGTTTAAACAGGTCAGAGATGTACTGGGGAGCTTCACCGTGAAGAGCTCTAAGAGTTCTGACTAAAAGTTTAAAATTTACTGGCAACCAATGAAGAGAAGCCAAAACTGGAGTAATGTTTGAGCAGAATGCATCAGCTTTCTGTATAATCTGAAGGCAATCCAAGGCTGACTCAGGGATCCAGGGCAGAATCAGGGACAGGTCCAAGGAAATCTACATACAAAGAAACAGGCGATTAGAATCAGTAAGGAGAAAGGCCAAGAGAATACGAGAGTAGAAAAGAGCCGGGGCAACTGACGCAAGTAGTACTGATCCAACAAACAGAAACACTGAGCCGATGCTCTAAGTAGTGGCTGGAGGAGTCAGGTTAATGAGCAGCAGGCAGGTTATCACACACAGGTGTGTCAGCGTAGAGAATGGACCTCAATCATGTGTCACGCAAACAAAGAAAAGAAGTCAGTGTTGATCAGTCTGCTCCTGCAGCAGCAGCAAGACCTCTCTGCATCATATCTGTTATTAACCTCTGTCTCTCTTCCACAGCATGTCTTTATCCTGTCTTCCTTTTCTCACCAACCAATCACAGCAGATGGCCCCGCCCCTCCCTGAGCCTGGTTCTGCCGGAGGTTTCTTCCTGTTAAAAGGGAGTTTTTCCTTCCCACTGTCGCCAAAGTGCTGCTCAT
Source organism: Maylandia zebra (assembly GCF_041146795.1). Classification (NCBI taxonomy): domain Eukaryota; kingdom Metazoa; phylum Chordata; class Actinopteri; order Cichliformes; family Cichlidae; genus Maylandia; species Maylandia zebra. The sequence goes on along the minus strand of NC_135169.1, from coordinate 8,496,234 downwards.
AGGGGGTCATATGATTGTTGGGTTTTCCTCTGTACGTATTATTCTAGGGTCCACCTTACAGTATGAAGCACCTTGAGCTGATTGTTGTTGTGTTTTATTGTATAAATAAAATTGAATTGAAAACTTTACATTTGTGTGTAAATGTCACCTGCTCTCAGTGATGAATACACAACACCTGGATCAGCTGACTGCTCTGTAACACACACAGAAAAACAACAAAGGAGTAAGAAGCATCATATGTGTCCCGCAGTCATGTGTAGGTTCAGACTGCCAGAGGCAGCTCACACACATGAAGCTTAACTTCTCACTCACTGCATGTAAATTCAAAGAGGTGAAGTTTCCTGCAGTGAATGATCAGAAACAGATCAACCCTCTTTTCTCTTCTTCCACATCAGTTACTAAGGAAGTGATTAACTCAGAGCTCTGTGGCCTTTCCCCACAGCAACCTGACACCAGAGCAGAAATCACCTTCCACTTCAGCCTCTCAGACTCTTGAACCCGTCCCACCCCAGATGTGAACTGTTTGTGACACCACCCTGACATAAGCGCCATCAGAACAGTTTCTTTCTCCCAGTCGTCGTAACCCTCAAGTCTCTCATCGATCCTCATTCTGTGATGTTAAACCTGTTAAACTGTGACTCGCCTCTTGCCAACAGTCCACTTTCTCATACCGACCCCCTTCAGGTCTTGGCTCAGCTGCCGGACTCCCATCCAGATGTTTGTGTTCTATGTACAGTGTCTTGAAAAAGTATTTATACCCCTTCATCCTGTAAAGTGTGGTGTGAATCTGTGTTCAGCCCCATTAATCTGACTACATTTTGTATTTCCTACCTTCTTCCTTAATCTGCTCTGTTTTTCTCTCCGCTGTGCTGCACATTTATTGTTATGAAAAAAAACCTGATCTAACAAAATTAACAAAATTCATTTGATTCATTGGTACCTGCAGTGAGAATCCTCACGTCAGAGTAGACATGTGTATCAGCTTGATGTGTATCTGGAAAATGCAAACACACACACTCAGGTCATGTTACAACTACAAGCAGAGGAAACACAAACAGATGATGTTTCAAATCTGTAATCGGCTGCAGTCTGCACAGAGCCTCAAACATACTGACTCATGCTGAGCCACACTGACGGATTCTGACTGATTCTGATTCACCGGTAATGAAGCAGATGTTCTGGCAGTTTGGTGGTCTGGAGCGTTCAGCTGTGTGTTAACACAATACCAACAATAAAGACAACAGTGATTTTAGAGATACATTTGTTAACATTGTGGGAAGGTTCTTGAAGCCATTTCCAGACAAACGTAACTGACCCCGAGGTCAAAGCAGACAGCCTTCAGAGGAAACAACAGAAACCCTCAACCTCAAGCCTCTTTCCATCATTTCAGTCAGATGTTTCCAAACCTCAGTGTGATCACACTTCAGAAATATGACTGCATAGGAAATAAGTCTGGTTGCTCAGCTAGCCTGCCTGTAGTCCAGCTGTTTCACCCACTGAAACATCTGAAGCTTTATAAAACCAAAAGTTCTCTTAAAAGAGCAGCTGAGAGCAACCAACATAGAAACATCTGGCCTCAGACTGCAGCAGCTGGGCTCCTTGTTGTGATGAAAAATAAAACATATGAAGTCAATGTGACAGAGGTCGTACCATTTGCTTCATTTTTCTTTTTGCAGTAGAAAAGAAGTCGAACTAGAACCAAGAGCAGAACCAGAAGAACCACAGGAACCAGGCCTGCTATGAGTGCAGTGAGAAAGGAGGTGAGACCCTGAGGAGGTGATGAAGCAGTGTCAGCAGAAGAGTTCACAGGAGGAGTGGAGTCTGAGCTCCTGTGCTGAGGAGGATCTGCAGGAGAAGTGATGCAGACGGTTCAGTCATTTTATCAGGAGATCATGTCTGTAAACAGGAAGTGATGTCACTGTTCTGACCTCTGACCCTCAGAAAGCTCTGAGGAGACGGTCCAAATGCTTCAGTAGCACAAGAGTAGAGACCTTCATCAGACTGTTTGACCCTTCTGATGACGAGCTCTGCTGCTGTTCCAGCTCCAACATGACGTCCATTAAAGGAGAAATAAGCAGCAGCTGTGTCACCGCTCCTCTCTCTGCAACGCAGAGTGACATCACTTCCTGTCCACACAGGAAGTGCAGGAATCTCCAGGATCACACCTTTATCTGACAACAGAAACACAAACAGAGCAGAGTCAAGAGCTCCTCTCAGACGAGCTGCTTCCTGTCTGTATGAGCACCTTGCTGTCTTCCACAGTGACAGTCTCACACTCTCAGCTCACTGACAGACATGTATCCAACATCTGGAAACATCTGCACAGAGACACAGCTGGAACATCTCCCTGTCTCTACCTGAAACACTGATGGACACTTCATCGCTCTGCTGTCCAGATGAGTTCTCACAGAAGTAACTTCCATCAGAGGAGACGGAGTGATCCAGAACACAGGAGGAACCATGAACCCTCCCAAAGCCTGCAGCTGCTCCACAGTCCTCAGTGGGTCCTCCTCTGGTCCTCTTCACTGTCCATCCATCAGCTGTCTGTCCATCATCAACACAACTCAGAGACACTGAAGAAGATCCTCTGAAGACCTGCTGAAGGTTTGGACTGACAGACAGAGACACTGGAGGACACACACACACACACACACACACACACACACACACACACACACACACACAGTAAGTGTATTTGTGTTCTTGTTGGAGTCTCACTGATGGTTTTCACTTCCATCAACTCACCTGCAGAAACAGTCGGTGCAGACAGCAGCAGCACACACACACCTGCAACAGGAGGTCAGAGGTCAGTAAAGGTCAGAGGTCATTAGTTACTAGGGACAAGTTACCCCTGGAACGGTCATCAGATGGTAGTATTTGTATTTAGTATTTGCATGAGCCATTCTTCTTGTTGGATGTCATCTTATTGTGTAGTTTGTATTTTTTATATTAAGCTAGAAAGAGAATAATTTATCTTTCAAACTACAGCAGTTAGTCTCCTCATTAAAATAAAAAACTTATGCTGATGAATTTTGCGGTGAACAGTGTCTGTGCTGATCTTGACAGGACGTTTGGAGCTCCGCATTTTACGTGACTTTTACACACCAATTGCCTCGAGACTCGATGACTGTATTCTGTGACCGTATATGGTCTTATACTTCCGGGATGAGCTGCTGTGGTTACTAAATGTTTCCGCTGTGAAATAATTTCACTTAGAGCCGACTGTGGAAAATTTAGAATCTGTCTGTGGAGGTTCTCAGTCATCCAGTTTATTGACATCCAGCAACACACTCAGACACGAACTGGTTCACCCGAAAGACAAAACTCCAAAACACAGACTGAACAATGTGGTATATGCTGTACAGTGCAGCGAGGAATGCTCAGACCTCTACATTGGAGAGACCAAACAGCCACTTCACAAGCGCATGGCACAACACAGAAGAGCCACCTCCACAGGACAAGACTCAGCTGTCCATCTGCATCTAAAGGACAAAGGACACTCTTTGAGGATGCCAATGTTCACATTTTGGACAGAGAGGACAGATGGTTTGAAAGAGGCAACATTTAGAATAAAATAGAATAAAAAAGATTTTTCCAAACCGACGTGTTATGATCCTGTTACAGTTCTAGACTCGCATTCACTGAGCTCTTTAGAAAGATCCATCCATCCATTTTCATCCGCTTTATCCGAGGCCGGGTCGCGGGGGCAGCAGCCTAAGCAAAGAGGCCCAGACCTCCCTCTCCCCAGCCACCTCCTCCAGCTTATCCGGGGGAATACCAAGGCGTTCCCAGGCCAGCCGAGAGATATAATCTCTCCAGCGTGTCCTGGGTCTGCCCCGGGGCCTCCTCCCGGTGGGACATACCTCGAACACCTCACCCAGGAGGCGCCCAGGGGGCATCCTTGTCAGATGCCCGAACCACCTCAGCTGACTCCTTTCGATGTGGAGCAGCAGCGGCTCTACTCTGAGCCCCTCCCGGATGGCCGAACTTCTCACCCTATCTCTAAGGGAGAGGCCAGCCACCCTTCGGAGGAAGCTCATTTCTGCCGCTTGTATCCGCGATCTCGTTCTTTCGGTCACTACCCACAGCTCGTGGCCATAGGTGAGGGTAGGGACGTAGATCGACCGGTAAATTGAGAGCTTCGCTTTTACACTCAGCTCCCTCTTCACCACGACGGACCGGTGCAGCGTCCGCATTACTGCAGCTGCAGCCCCAATCCGTCTGTCGATCTCCGGCTCCCTTCTCCCATCACTCGCGAACAAGACCCCGAGATACATGAACTCCTCCACTTGGGGCAGGAACTCATCCCCGACCCGGAGTGGGCACTCCACCCTTTTCCGGCTGAGAACCATGGCCTCAGATTTGGAGGTGCTGATCCTCATTCCCGCTGCTTCACACTCGGCTGCGAACCGCTCCAGTGCGAGCTGGAGGCCCTCACCCGATGAAGCCAACAGAACCACATCATCCGCAAAAATCAGAGATGAGATTCTGAGGCCACCAAAGCGAAAGCCCTCCGCCACTTGGCTGCGCCTAGAAATCCTGTCCATAAAAATTATGAACAGAACCGGAGACAAAGGGCAGCCCTGGCGGAGCCCATCACCCACCGGGAACGAGTCCGAGTTATTGCCGGCAATGCGAACCAAGCTCTTGCAACGGTTGTATAGGGATCGAATGGCCCGTAGCAATGGGCCAGACACCCCATACTCCCGCAGCACCTCCCACAGGACACCCCGAGGGACACGGTCGAATGCCTTCTCCAAGTCCACAAAACACATGTAGACTGGTTGGGCAAACTCCCATGCACCCTCAAGTATCCTCGAGAGGATAAAGAGCTGGTCCAGTGTTCCGCGACCAGGACGAAAACCGCATTGTTCCTCCTGTATCCGAGGTTCGACTAGCGGACGAACTCTCCTTTCCAGCACCCTGGCATAGACTTTCCCAGGGAGGCTGAGGAGTGTGATCCCCCTGTAGTTGGAACACACCCTCCGGTCCCCCTTCTTAAAGATGGGGACCACCACCCCGGTCTGCCAGTCCACAGGTACTGCCCCTGATCTCCACGCAACATTGCAAAGGCGTGTCAACCAGGACAGCCCTACAACGTCCAGAGCCTTCAGGAACTCGGGGCGGACCTCATCAACACCAGGGGCTCTGCCACCAAGGAGTTGTTTAACTGCCTCAGTGACCTCGCCCCCGGAAATTGGCGGGTCATTCCCCTCATCCCCAGACTCTGCTTCCTCCTCGGAAGACGTGTCAGTGGGATTAAGGAGGTCCTCGAAGTATTCCTTCCACCGCCTGACAATTTTCTCAGTCGACGTCAACAGCGCTCCGCCAGCACTATACACAGTGCAGGTAGAGCACCGCTTTCCCCTCCTGAGACGCCTGACGGTTTGCCAGAATCTCTTCGAGGCAGTCCGAAAGTCTTTTTCCATGGCCTCTCCGAACTCCTCCCACACCCGAGTTTTTGCTTCAGCCACTGCCCGAGCCGCATTCCGCTTGGCCTGTCGATACCTGTCGGCTGCCTCCGGAGTCCCACAGGCTAACCAAGCCTGATAGGACTCCTTCTTCAGCCTGGTGGCTCCCTTCACCTCTGGTGTCCACCATTTGGTTCGGGGATTACCACCACGGCAGGCACCAACCACCCTGTGGCCGCAGCTCAATGCAGCAGCTTCGGCAATGGAGATGCTGAACATGGTCCATTCGGACCCGATGTCCCCAGTCTCCCTCGGAATGCTGTCGAAGCTCTGCCGGAGGTGTGCGTTGAAGATCTCGCGGACTGGGGCCTCTGCTAGACGTTCCCAGCACACCCTCACTACGCGTTTAGGTGCACCAGGTCTGTCCAGTGTCCTCCCCCGCCACCTGATCCAACTCACCACCAGGTGGTGATCAGTTGACAGCTCAGCCCCTCTCTTTACCCGAGTGTCCAGAACATATGGTCGCAGGTCTGGTGATACGATTACAAAATCGATCATCGACCTACGGCCTAGAGCATCCTGGTGCCACGTGCACTTATGGACACTCTTATGTTCGAACAGGGTGTTCGTTATGGCCAAACTGTGATTAGCACAGAAGTCCAATAACAAAGCACCGCTCGGGTTCAGATCAGGGAGGCCGTTCCTCCCAATCACGCCCCTCCAGGTCTCGCTGTCGTTACCCACGTGAGCATTGAAGTCTCCCAGCAGGACAACAGAGTCTCCAGGTGGAGCACCTTCCAGCACCCCCCCCAGGGACTCTAAGAAGGCTGGGTACTCTGAACTGCCACTCGGCGCATAAGCACAGATGACAGTCAGGACCCGTTCCCCGACCCTAAGGCGCAGGGAACAAACCCTCTCATCCACCGGGAAAAACCCCAACGAACCGGCAGCAAGCCGAGGGGATATTAGAATACCCACCCCAGCCCGCCGCCTCTCACCAGGGGCAACTCCAGACTGAGACAGAGTCCAGCCCCTCTCCAGGAGACTGGTTCCAGAGCCCAAGCCATGCGTAGAGGTGAGCCCGACTATATCTAGCCGGTACCTCTCAACCTCACGCACTAACTCAGGCTCCTTCCCCACCAGAGAGGTGACATTCCATGTCCCTATTGCCAGTCTTGGCAGCCAGGGGTCAGTCCGCCAGGGCCTCCGCTCCTGGCCGCCACCCGACACACAATGCACCCGACCCCTATGGCGCCTCCTGCGGGTGGTGGGCCTGCGGGAGGATGGGCCCATGTCTCCTCTTCGGGCTGTGCCCGGCCGGGCCCCATGGACTAAGGCCCGGCCACCAGACGCTCGCCCTCGGGCACCCTCCCCGGGCCTGGCTCCAGGGCGAGGCCCCGGTAACCCTATCCCGGGCAGGGTAAACTGTTCCCTCGATGTCTTTTTCATAGGGTCTTCTGAATCGCTCTTTGTCTGGTCCCTCACCCAGGACCAATTTGCCATGGGAGACCCTACCAGGGGGCAAAAGCCCCCAGACAACATAGCCCCTGGGATCCCTGGGACACACAAACCCCTCCACCACGATAAGGTAGCGATTCAAGGAGGAGCTAGAAAGATCCATTCTTTGACTAATGTTTCTAAAAGCAGTCTGCATGGCAGCTGCTGCGTTTTATACACCTGTGGTCATGAGATTAAAAACACCTGATTTCACTGATTAATGCTACTCAAACCCAGGCCAGCTGCTCTCAGCAATGCGATATATGCCAACAGAGCTAAGCCTGCCCCGGGCTGCAATTAAGCACCAAAATTGGAGAAGGCATAGACAGGGGATAAGCTAACATATGAAACTGGAAATGACCGCCGTGTATTCAGTTTATTTCAACAAAGTAACTTCTGATTACCACCTATATAAACAGTAACTGTAAAGGAATGCAGTTACCCATATTTTGTATTTTAAATACGTAACACCGGTACATGTATTCTTTTACTTCCCAACACTGGGCAGATGATATCATGGATAAATGAGTAGATGAACGTTTGACTCACCGAGGAGCAGAGAGGCAGACGGGGTCTTCATGGTGTCTGAATGCTTTAAGTCTGAGCAGCGTAGACGTCTTCAGCTTCACAACTTCCCTGTTAACACTTTCACTGTCTGAGCAAACGCTCCACTGATGAGAAGCACACCCACACAGTGGGTAAGTTTCAACAATATTTGCATTGTGTATTTACTCAGTTTGTATTTGTCTAATATGATATTTGTTTCATGATTGGAAATAATAAAAGTGACAAAGATGCACAGATTAGGAGAAAGATGGCCCTGCGAGGGAGTCTAATGTGTTCATAGTCTGAGTAAGAGTGTGTTATTGTAATTCATTAACTGTAAAGTGACCAGGGGACGGGCTGGAGGAATAAAGCTCATGTTCAGTAGTTCAACTTCACATGGACCGAAACTGCTCTGGTGCTGAGAGGTTCTGACCCTGATGGACTGCAGCCTCCTGCCTGAGGGAAGCAGCTCAGGAAGTTTCTCTTTGAGGGAGGGAGGTTGGGGAGGTCAGCAGTAATATGTCCTACCTCCGTCCTTGAAGCCCACGTGGAGGGAGAGCAGACTGCAGGTGATCATCTTTCAGTCTGCAGGTGGTGAGGATGGATTCACTGATGAAGGAGTAGTTGTAACATTGACCACAGGAAGTTCATTATATGCTGTGCTTTTGTGATGAGGGTGCTGATGATAGCGGTCACTCTGATCCTGGAGACAGACAACAACTGTTCAGAAAGACTTCAGTGTCTGATGGACTCTGTGTCTCTGTAGAGGCTGAAACATACACGTCCCTCTAGTTCTTCTACTTCTCTGTACAGTTGCTCACATTCATTCCAACACTTTCAGCAATCTGCCTCCAGGATTTCTCATATCTGTGAGTCTTTATATTCTTTATATTAAAACTCTGATTATTACTCTTCATCTTTGAAGTTCTCTCACTGATCGATTCAAAAAAAGGAGTCGACTGTATGGAACAGACCAATCACAATATTCAAAAACTGCGACAACACAACGAGGTTCACCTCAAGTTACAGCGCAGGAAACAGGACATCTCTCAGCAAGCTGTGTGGTTAGCATGTAGCTGTGCTATAGAGAAGAAGCAGAGGTAGAACTCCCATGAACCTTTGCAGACTGAAGGAGAGCCGTTAGCTTTTATTATTTAATCTTTATTTCCACAGGTAGTCCTGCTGAGACTCAGTGTCTCATTTCTAAGATAGACCTGGTTCAGCTGAACGCTGGTGCTGTAGTTGGAGTGCAGCTGTTTAGCATCTCTCATTGGCTCATGACCACAGGTGGAGGTGGAGATACAGACTGACAGATTGTTGTGGGATTTCTCTTTAGCTTATTGTCCTTTAATGTATTGTCTTGATGAAATGCTTTCATGTTACTTAGTTTAGTACGGCTGGTTCACACCTCATTCACGCTGGGAAACAGACGGTGAGAAACTGGTGAATGTCTCCCAGGAGACGGAGACTTGACCCCAGAGTGGGGGAGATTCACACAGGTGATAGAGAGTTTTTCTGTTTAGAGCTAAGGTGTGAACTGCAACTGCCTTTTGTTCTGTGACTGTGTTTAAAGGGACCTGAACTGTTCATTGTCAGAGACGACTCTCAGTGCCCGCTGACTGACGTCTCTCCTCATGCATGAGAAATAAAGTGTTGGGTTTTAACTGCTCAGCGTGTCTGCAGGCTTTGTTAATAAATCTCCACATCACAGATCGATAATGTTGCTTTCACACTCTCTCAATACTTAAATTTAATACAATAATTTAAAAAACAAACTCATTTTTTGCCGTTTCCAAAAGTTTTCTACATTTTACACCTGAACACATGGTTTAGATGATCTTTGATCATAAATTCTAATGTCTTCTTATGTCCTCTCACTCACCTCTAGTCACTTCATATGATACCCCCAGAGCCCAGATTTGACCTCTTCTATGGGCCCAGAACCATTTTTTAACCTTTATGAAATACTTGTATTTCTCTGAAGTTTAATCGTTTTTCTTTGAAGGTCACAAAGACAGGTGAAACTGTCCAAACTACAAACTAACGAAGAAGCTCCACACACAGATGGAGAGATGGTCCTCTCTCATTAGTCCGTGTAATGATGTGTTTGCAGGATGTGATCGATGGTTTAGTTCAGTTTGACGTGGGCGTTTCATTAAAGACAAAGACAGTAGCAGATGATCTAAAGGGCAAACAGAGAAGAACAAAGACAGCAGCACAGAGCTGAACTGATCTTATCAAGACTGTCACGTACTGTGTGACAACAGCTCATCCCACCGAGGCGTGTACCTGCTTTCATAACGTGTGTTTAAATGTGCATGTTAATGATGCTTCAGCCTCAGCAGAAGTGACCGCAGAGACAGAGACTCAGATCTCTGACTGTGTAGTGGAAACATGAACCACAGCTGTGACACCGTCAGACTGTCACGAACACTGACAGAGATTTAGCTCAGAGCACTGTGGTCTGCTAACATACATTATCACAGGACACTGAGATAATCAACCACTGTTAGCTCTTCTTATTAAAGTCTGTGAAGAAATAATGTTATCAGGTCTGAACCTCAAACACTTCATTATCATCTATTCTTTAACCCTGCACATGTCTTTGAGGATGAGCTCCTTTATTTTCTTTGCTTTAAGTCACAGGGCCCCCCATCCCCCAGCAGGGGCCTGACAGAGCCCGGGGGGGGGGCACCGTCAAGCAACCTCCTGGAGTGAGCCAGTACACACCTGAGCAACCAGCCCCAAACACCGAGAACCACCAATCTTAGTCACCCAATACGCGCGATATGGCAGCCTGGCTTCTGTCAGTCTGTCCCAGGGCAGCTGTGGCTACAACTGTAGCTGCTTCCACCAGTGTGTGAATGTGAGAGTGAATGAATAGTGGCATTGTAAAGCGCTTTAGGTGCCTTGAAAAGCGCTATATAAATCCAATCCATTATTATTATTATCAAACTGAAGGGGAGGCTGGAAGGTTACATTTCAGACCCTTTGAGAATTCTTCACATATCCAGCTCCAACACCTGTAATGGTCCCTGTGCCTGCTCAGCTGACTCGGTATGGCTACAAGTGTTTTGTTTATGTTTTGCTCCTCTCGCTCTCCTCCCACGCCCCCACGCTCTACCAGGGCGGAGTCATGGTGATTCCTGCCCCTGGCTCCGGCACCTGCGAACGATCCTCTAATCAACGCTCTCGCTAGTTAAGGCGGCTGCTGGGAATGCTTCATTGCCGGATTATTGTGTCGTCACTAGTCTCATGCTTCTTCTTGAGTTTCCGTCGTGCTGTGACTTAACCTGCTCTCTTCTCCCTGTGCCAGACTCGACCTGCCAGCTTGAGGATCGCCGCTACTGTGGGCGTAAGGCCAGTGTGAAAGAGCTGAGCCAGAGCGTTTGGAGGAGGATCGCTGTAGTGCTGACTCACCTGTTCAACATGCCAGAGGAAGCTCATATACACACGGAGCTCTGACAACATGACTCATGATATCAGCTCAGTGTAAAACATTTCAACAACTTCTTTAAGATGTTTGGCAAAAATGGTCTGTCACTTTTATCTAAAGGAGGCTTTTTTTTATCACACATGCTAATATCACCCTTAAATTTGACCCAAAATGCACTTTGTGAAGGTGGATTCAAAAGATCAGGGTACCAACGTTCATACAGTGGGGCAAAAAAGTATTTAGTCAGCCACCGATTGTGCAAGTTCCCCCACCTAAAATGATGACAGAGGTCAGTAATTTGCACCAGAGGTACACTTCAACTGTGAGAGACAGAATGTGGAAAAATAATCCATGAATTCACATGGTAGGATTTGTAAAGAATTTATTCGTAAATCAGGGTGGAAAATAAGTATTCACGGTGAAGCTTTGAGTGGAAAAAGACAGAAAACAACATGTGGATCCTGGAATAATGGGAGCTTCGATCTTTAAAGGACTGAAGAGGAAGAAGTTTACAAGGAATCATTTAGAAGAGTTTCAAACATCAACATATTGAATCCATGAATCTGAAAACGTGTTTGTGAGTGAAAGAGACAGACATGTACAGACTGAACTATCTGTTCAACAGTCAGAGTGTTTCTCTAACAGGAGACACTCTTTACACTCCACTCAGCACAGAGTCACTGAGGAACCAGAACCAAATGTAAACCCAGGATAAAGAGTTTGAGTGAACGTGGTGTTGAAGGTGTGGAGGTGGATCAGAGTGTCAGAGGAGACTCTGTAGAAGGACAGAGTGCCAGCAGGACAGTCCACATACACTGCTGCTCTGTTAGAGACAGAGGAGGAGGAGGAGGAGATGAGTGTTGTTCTGTTATTGTGCCAGACAGAATGAGGACCATCATCAGAGCAACTCAGACTCCAGGACTGATCATTCCATCCAAACCCACACTCACTGTCTCCTTTTCTTCTGATTCTTCTGTAACTCACTGATATAGAAACTCTTCCTCTCCACTCGACCTCCCAGTAACAGCGACCAGTCAGACCAGTTCTACACAGCAGCTGTTTCCAGTAATCAAATCTGTCTGGATGATCAGGATATGACTGAACCTCCTCCACATGTGTCACCTTCCTGTTGTTGTCAGACAGTTGGAGCTCTGTGTGCACTGTGTTTGTGTCGATTGTGAGTTGACAGGAATCTGATGGAGAGAACAAACACAATCAAGCTGCAGTTATTGATCCATCATCTGTTCATTGATTGACACTTTGATGATGACGACTCCTGACATCAGAGATGTGAATGAGTGATGTGACAGTTTGAAGATGGTTGAATGTGTGCTGCTTTGTTTTCATGAATCCCATTAAAAACACACTTACACTTCCTCAGACCTGGTCTCAACCATCGGACTCCAGCAGGCTCCACCCTGAAAGGAGGAGGGGGGTCGGATGAGCACAGTCTCTTTCAGCATGCACACACGGACATTACATGGCTCTCACACACATGAACATTCAAAGTGATCATCAATAATAACAATATAACAAACTTTATTTATAAAGCACACTTAAAAACCAAGGGTATGCCAAGGTGCTTAACAAGTAACATAGAGAATAGAAGGAAGATAATAGAAATAGGACCAAAGCAAGTACTAGGTATGCAAGCAGATAGCTGTCACTGACACACAGGAAAGCAACAGATACAGAACAAACAAGGAATTAAATGAGCATAAAAGTGCATAATATAAAATCATAAAAGAAATGTTAACTAGAGGGAAAGCCAAGACTGAATAAGTGGGTTTTTAGTCGTGATTTAAACAGTGCAATAGAATCAGATGTGCGGATATCAAGAGGAAGATTATTCCACAGTACCGGGGCAGCCAGAGCAAACGCACGGTCACCCCGGGACTTCAGCCGAGATCTAGGTTGCATCAGAAGTAGTAGAGTGGCAGATCTGAGTGTTCTAGTTGGAGTATGTTGGTTGAGAAGTTCAATAATATTTTAAATTGAATATCGTACTTTACGGGCAGCCAGTGCAAGTTAGCTAGAACAGGAGTAATAGGGCAAAATTTCCTGGTACCAGTCAAGAGGCGAGCTGCCGCATTTTGGACTGTTTGCAGAAGAAGAGAAGGGGGAAGACCGTAGTACAAGGAGTTTCAATAATCCAACCTGGAGGTCACAAAAGTGTGAATACGCTTCTCCAGGTCCTCATGCGGAACATAATGCCTAGCCTTAGAGATAAGGCGCAGTTGGTGGAAGCTAGATCTCACTACAGCAGACACTTGCAGCAGTACAGCCAAGTTACTGACATAGTCACAGGAAGAGCTAGCAAAGGAACCCAGAGCAGTTGAACACCACAATCTCAGTCTTCTTATTGTTTAAAACGAGAGAATTACTCATGAACCATTCTTTGACCTCACGCATGCATTCTTGAAAGTAGTGCAGGGACACAGCAAGGTCGTCAGTAAGTTCAAAATAGATCTGTATGTCATCGGCATAACAGTGGAAGGTGATATTGTATTTTTCAAAGATTGCGCCTAGAGGGAGCAAATACAATGAGAAGAGAATAGGGTCTAAAACTGATCCTTGAGTTACACCGCAACAGACCGGTGCAGAGGAAGAGGAGAAGGTGCCCAAGTTAAGAGAAAAGGATCTGCCAGCGAGATATGATTTAAACCAGTTGAGGGCAGTGCCTCTGATGCCCACACTGTGCTCAAGTCTAAATAATAAGATGTTATGGTCCACCATATCAAAAGCCAAAGAGAGGTCTAGTAAAACTAGGACCATAGATCATCCAGTATCAATGATTACAAGAATATCATTAAGAACTCTAAATGATATTGAAATGAACTTAAAACACCTGAGTTTCCTAACGTGTTTGCAGCCGGTTATAATTCTAGACAACGGGGAGTAGCAATTTTAATACATAAAAATGTTAATTTTACAGTACTCGATACAGTTATAGATCCAGAGGGTAGATTTCTAATTATTAAACTATCAATATTGAACAAAAAACTATGTATTGTTAGTATATATGGTCCAAATGTTGATGAACCCTCATTCTTCCACGGTTTTTTTAGTGCACTCTCTGAACACCTTGATTGCACACTCATTCTTGGCGGTGACCTCAACCTTGGACTAAATGAAGAAATGGATAGGCTCAACACAACAGGAACTCAGCGTAATTGGCAGTCCACAAATATAATCAAACAGTATATGAACGACTTTGGTCTTTGCGATGCATGGCGCTCTCTTCACCCCACCAGTAAGGAATATACTTTTTCATCACTCTTACTCTCGTCTGGATTATTTTTTGGTCAGGAGCTCACTGCTGTGTGACATTTCAGACACTGAGATTCATCCTATAGCTGTCAGCGATCATGGTCCTGTATCTTTAACACTAATGCACAAGAATAATACTACGCCAAGTAAAAACTGGAGATTTAATATATCACTACTTAAAGATGAAGACTTTATTAAATATTTTAAAAAGGAATGGACTTCATATTTAGACTTTAATGACACTCCCGGAATATCTGCTTCTGTTCTATGGGAAGCAGGGAAAGCTGTGATGAGAGGTAAAATAATTTCTTTCTCATCACACAAAAAGAAAGAAGAAAACAAAAATATTCAGGAATTAGAAAAAAACATCAAATCACTAGAAGAAGCCTACGCGTCCCACCAAGATCAGGAAACATTGAACAAAATATGCAAAACAAAACTAGAATTAAATGAAACTATTAATAAAAAAAACACAATTCCTTATACAAAGACTTCGCTTGCAGAATTTTGAACACAGTAACAAATCAGGTCGATTTCTAGCTAACCAGCTAAAAATAAATAAAGAAAAAATAACTATATGTGCTGCTAAAGATTTATCGGGGAACACAATATATGATCCTGGAAGAATAAACAACATTTTTAGGGATTTCTATGAAACTTTATAATCACCACAAATAAACCCATCTAAAAATGAAATTGATCTGTTTCTTGACAACGTAACTCTTCCAAAATTACTAGACAGTCAAGCAATGGAACTGGATTCGCCACTGACGCCAAGTGAACTCCAGGAAGCCCTGATAAGTATGCCCAATAATAAGGCTCCAGGTCCAGACGGCTTCCCTGCAGAATTCTACAAAGAATTCTGGACAATTCTGGCACCAGTATTCCACAGCATGTTGCAGGAAATCGAGGAAAATGGCAGACTACCACCAAATATGAATTCTGCCAACATTAGTCTCCTGCTAAAACCAGGCAAAGACCCTTTATTTCCCTCAAGCTATCGTCCAATTTCTCTTTTAAATGTAGACCTTAAAATAATCTGCAAAGCTCTCTCAAAGAGATTAGAGAAAATGACCCCCCTCTTAATTCATCCTGACCAAACTGGTTTCATAAAAGGTCGGCACTCCTCAACAAACACTCGTAGATTACTTAATTTAATAGACTACTCATACGATAAAAACATCGAAACCATAATATTATCTCTAGATGCAGAAAAAGCATTTGACAGAGTTAATTGGAAATTTTTATTCGCAACTTTACACAAATTTGGTTTTGGAAACTCTTTCATAAACTGGATAAGAATATTATACAATTCCCCAACGGCCCGTATCAGAACAAATGACCAGACATCCTCCAGCTTCTGTCTCCTGAGGGGCACCAGACAGGGATGCCCACTCTCCCCTTCACTTTTTGCAATTTTTATCGAACCTCTAGCAGCAGCATTTAGACAGGCTACAACAATTAAGGGCATAACATGTAAGAACATAGAACATAAAATCAGTCTCTATGCGGATGATGTGTTGCTTTTTCTGCAAAACACACAAACCAACCTCTCTGAGGTAATTACTTTAATAAACTGGTTTTCAAGAGTTTCAGATTATTCAATTAACTGGCCAAAATCTACAGTTCTCCCCATTAACTGCTCCTTCCATAATTCTTCCTCTGCCCCACTGCAATCCGGAAATATTAAATATTTAGGTATTAATGTCTCTCCTAAGCTTTCAGACTTAACTAAACTAAACCACATCCCACTTCTAAAGAAAGTAGAAGGCGATCTGACTAGATGGAAATCTTTACCCATATCACTCATGGGAAGGGTCGCCACTATAAAAATGATGATCTTGCCAAAAATAAATTACTTATTTTTGATGATCCCTAACAAACCATCACAAGATTGGTTCAGATCTCTGGATTCATATATTTCCAAATTCCTTTGGAAAGATAAACCCCCGCGTATTAGCTTAAAAACGCTACAAAGAACCAAGGATAGAGGAGGATTAGATCTGCCTAATTTTCACCAATACTTCTTAGCCAACAGGCTTCAGTTCATCTCAGAATGGTTAAAACATACCTTCCTAGATGAGCCCTGGCTAGATGTTGAACAGGCACTATGCAAGGATCTAGAGATTTCAGACCTACCATTTATTAGCTCAAACATCAAAAGACATGAATGCTTTAAAAGTATCAACATCAGCTTTTCTCTAACAGCATGGTGGGAGTTTCTAAAAATAACGGAGTCTTCATTAATCCCATGCAAACGTACACCTATCTGGAATAACCCTGACATATTACAAAACAATAATATGATTAATTTCCCAGAATGGAGTTGTAAAGGAATTAAATACTTAGAACATATATTAGAGGGAACAGAATTTATTCCATTTGACAGACTAGTTGAACAATATGGGATCAACAAGACAAGGTTTTTAGAATAACAACAAATTAAATCCATAGTAAAAAAGAAATTTAACCTCAGTCAAGTTGAATTACAAACACCACTAAGTGCGGCACATTTTTTTACTCTTAAATCCCCCAAATTATTATCTAAAATATACAGAACACTTTCTAAATTAGATGAATCAATATCCCTTCCTACTGCAAAGTGGGAAGCAGATTTATCAGTCAACCTAGACCAAAACTTCTGGTCTCAGATTTGCTTAAAAACTTTCAAATTAATTAAAAATCCCAGTCTGCAATTAATACAATACAAAATACTTCATAGAGTGCACTATACAGGTCATCGGATGTTCAAGATGGGCTTTACATCTTCCAACAACTGCTCACACTGTCAAGGCAATACACCAGACAATTACATCCACGCTCTTTGGTTCTGTCCACCAGTGCAAAAGTTTTGGCGCGAGATATGTGAAGACTTATCAAAGTGTCTGAAATGTAACATTCCAACTTCCCCCTTAGTGTGTCTACTGGGCAGCTTAGATAATGTCACTTCAGAAAAGAATATAGCCCATATGATCTTCACTGCCCTATGCATAGCCAAGAAAACAGTCCTCATGAACTGGAAAAATAAAAATAATCTTAATTCTAACCAATATAGAAATTATCTATTAGATTACATTAGTCTTGACACAGCCTCTGCCACCACATTAGATCAATTGCTCTGGGCCCCTTTTATCAGCTCCATCACCTAGTGGGGGTGGGGGGTCATAGTTTGGTCCCGCCTTCACTGTTGTGATTGGTGAGGGGGTAGGGACAGGCTTAGGGCGTCGGGGGGTTCCCCGGAGGCATCTTCCTTGGGGGGCTCAACCCGGGGTAGCGGTCACGTCCGGTTGGGGGCTCTGATGGCTCTCAGGTGACTGTTTCCTCGCGGCTGCGTGCAGCGGGGCTAGGGGAGGGTCTGTGCTGACGGACGTGGGTTACTGACCTGGCAACCTGGCTGCCCCTGGGTGGGTCCGGGATGGGCGTGAGGTTCTGGGGGCGCTCCGTCTCTGGGCTGGGGCCCGGACCGGGCCTCGGGGGCTTGGGTCCTGGTTGGTGTGTTGCCGGGGTTGTGGGCGGGTGGGTGCATGGGGGCCCGGCCCTGGAGCAGGGTGCCGCCGGTGCGTCGAGCCGCCTGGGGGGCTCTTCATCTGGTGGGGGGGATGGTCACATCTTGCAGGAGCTTTCTTCTCTTCAGGAACTCTCTGCGGGAGGGGGAGATACAGGAGAGGTGGAGGAAGATCTCAGCCTGGGCGTTTACCGTCTTATGTAGTCTGGAAGATGTGTGGATGGTGGGGTGGGTGCAGTTTTCTCTGTGGTGGGGTTGGGTGGACTGTCCAGGGCTCTGTGGAGCCGGAGGGCGCTACTGCACTGGGCCCCGGTCTGATGGGCCTGGGCCCCCCTTCCCTGGCGGATCGCGGAGGGTGGGAGTGCTTACTGGGGTCAGCGGGGAGCTGGCCCCAGGGAGGGGTTACCTGCCCCTCCCTTCCTTCCCTCCCCATCTCCAGCTGCCTCCCTCTTCCCGCTCCTCCACAACCACCCACACATGCAGGGCCTTGGAGTGGGGGTATGTCACCAGGGTGCAGAGGAGGCTACCCCCCCCTCCTGTCCCCTTCTGGCTGCCTCTGCCTCAATTTTATCCCACAACTTAGACATTCACATTATTCACACTCTCATTACACATACATATAGGATCTTGGGGGTGGGCACAATCACGGAGTCCAATTTACCATCAGGGTGTATACCTCACCCCTGACGTCGTTGCCCACCTCTCAATTTTAAATACACTTAGTCATTGAGGGCTAGCAGGAGGGACTATGCGCTTACCTGCTGCTCCATGGCAGGTAGCTCCATGCCCTCCTGGGTTTTAATTGCACCTTAGAACACATATGCATCAACACTACAATGAGCGGGTGGAGGGAGGTTTGGAGTCTTCTCCCACCCCCATTCTCTGCGGCCTGCTGGAGCGGGAGGGCTAGTAGGAGGAGTTGGCCGTCCGACTGCGGTCTGGGGTGTGGGGCCTCCCTGCTGCTGCGGAGTCGGGGTGGTCTGCCTCTCCCCACCGCAGGGAAAAGGGTAACACCACCTGGGTCTGGGTGCAATTCCCCCCTCCAGGGGCAAGGGTACCTAGACCCGGTTTGTAGAGTACGCTTGGGGAGTGTGATTGTGTGTACAGCGTCTCTTTATGTCTGTCTCCACGTTGGTTGAGTGTGGAGTGAGTGCATATGAGAGCATGAGGGTGGGAATGGATGTTTGTGTCTGTGTGTGCCTGTATGTCTGTGTCTATATGTCAGGTTGGGTATCAGACGCCACCTCTCTGGGGACACCTCAGGCCCTCCAAGGTTTGGAGGCCTATCTCCACCCACCACCACTTCCCCTGCCGGTGGCGGACTCCCTCAGGTGTCGGTGTGTTGGTGGTTCTTTGTGTCTGGGGGTGGGCGTCCGGGTACACACCGGCTCACTCCTTGGCGGCCGCTTGTCGGGGCCTGGGGCCTGGGGCTCGCTCGGGCCCCTTTGGAGGTGGGGTGCCCCCGGCCTCTCGGCCTGGGGCTCGGTCACTCAGGCGCAGCTGGGGGCCGGCGGAGCTCACGGGCGCGTCACTGCAACTCCCCCTGACTTCTGCTCCGCAGCCCTCATCTGGGACTCTCCTCAGCTCTTACTGGAACAGTGGCGCGGCTGCCCCTCTGTTGGTCTTCCATGGTCTCTTGTGTTCTGGGGGCCTCTGGATGTCTGGAGTTTTGATCTCCTCCATACCCGCTTCACACCCTGGAGGACGGGGCTGTGGCCCCCCCCACACTCCCTAGCAGATCATTACATGGAGAAACCTTTGGAATGCAAGCATGCTGATCCACACAGGTATGCACACATGGGTATTCACAGACGCGGACTAAAGCTTTCTTGGCTGCTACCTCAAAGCACACTGTGCGCTGTCTATCTTGCGTGCTGCACAATATCGTTTATTATTTAGTAAATATTGATATCTATGGCGAGCTAGTTTATTGTGATGGTGCTTTGTTTTCTCTATTATTATGTTGCTCTTTGTTGTTTGCTGTCTCCTCTGTTTTTTTTTTTTTGTTTGTTTGTTTTTTTTCTCCATACAGGTGACCCAGGAGTTCTTTTTTTTTTTTTTTTTTCTCTCTCTTCCCCCCCCTTCTCACCGTCTCTTCTCCCCTTTGGTTTTCTTTCTTTCTCTCCCCCTCTTTCTCTCATTCATTCCCCCTGTCCTATTTATTAAAAAAAAAAAAAAAAAAAAAATGACAAAGGATGAACTGAAGCTCTGCCATCACGTAATGTCGCATACTGCTGTTTCTGATGTCATTTAAAAAAAAAAAAAAAAAAAAATTAAGAACTCTAACCAACGCCTTTTAAGTACTATGCAATGGCTTAAAAGCAGCCATTGCATAGTACAGACAGCAAGGAAAGGTTCATAAGAAATAGGATACTAGGTCCAATTACATCAAAACAAGCACAGTATTGGTGTTATTCATTTGATCAACTAGCCGCTTAAGAGACAAAAGTGACACAGGCTCAAACTGGTGCACAGCAAATCCAGCATGTCCAAATTAACACTGTCAGATTTGATTTCAACACTATTAAAGTGTCTACATGGGTCCACACCAGAAAGTGTTAATTTAACTCTTTTTGGAGAGTTGGTACGTTAACTCTGATTTAGTGTTAAACACCAAATCTGTCTGGAGTTGATAATTTAACACTTACTAATGCTAACTAGGTGTTAAGAGTTTATATATTAACTCTCAAAGAGTATTTTAGTTTAACTACGTAAGAGTTATCTTCTAATTAACTCTAAAAAGCGGGAATTTTACTGTTCTGAACTTCTAGAAATTTATTTTGGAAATAAACATTTACTAAAAAGACGCAATGGTTTTTGAAAAACAGTTATTCTGAACTGTGCACCACAATTCCAAAACATTTTCTGACAAAGGGCAGCCCTGGCGGAGCCTATCACCCACCGGGAACGAGTCCGACTTATTGCCGGCAATGCAAACCAAGCTCTTGCAACGGTTGTATAGGGATCGAATGGCCCGTAGCAATGGGCCAGACACCCCATACTCCCGCAGCACCTCCCACAGGACACCCCGAGGGACACGGTCATATGCCTTCTCCAAGTCCACAAAACACATGTAGACTGGTTGGGCAAACTCCCATGCGCCCTCAAGTATCCTTGAGAGGATAAAGAGCTGGTCCAGTGTTCCGCGACCAGGACAAAAACCGCATTGTTCCTCCTGTATCTGAGGTTCAACTAACGGACGAACTCTCCTTTCCAGCACCCTGGCATAGACTTTCCCAGGGAGGCTGAGGAGTGTGATCCTTCTGCAGTTGGAACACACCCTCCGGTCCCGTTTCTTAAAGATGGGGACCACCACCCCGGTCTGCCAGTCCAGGGGTACTGCCCCTGATCTCCATGCAACATTGTAGAGGCATGTCAACCAGGACAGCCCTACAACGTCCAGAGCCTTCAGGAACTCGGGGCAGACCTCAACACCAGGGGCTCTGCCACCAAGGAGTTGTTTAACTGCCTCAGTGACCTCACCTCCGAAAATTGGCGGGTCATCCCCCTCATCCCCAGACTCTGCTTCCTCCTTGGAAGACGTGTCAGTGGAATTAAGGAGGTCCTCGAAGTACTCCTTCCACCACCCGACAATTTTCTCAGTCAAAGTCAGCAGCGCTGCGCCAGCACTATACACAGAGCACCGCTTTCCCCTTCTTAGACACCTCACAGTTTGCCAGAATCTCTTCGAGGCATTCCGAAAGTCTTTTTCCATGGCCTCTCCGAACTCCTCTCACACCCGAGTTTTTGTTTCAGCCACTGCCCGAGCGGCATTCCGCTTGGCCTGTCGATACCTGTCAGCTGCCTCCGAAGTCCCACATCCTAAACAAGCCAGATAAGACTCCTTCTTCAGCCTGGTGGCTCCTTTTACCTCCGATGTCCACCATTTGGTTCGGGGGTTACCACCACAACAGGCACCAACCACCTTGCGGCCGCAGCTCAATGTAGCAGCTTCGGCAATGGAGATGCTGAACATGTCCCCAGTCTCCTTCGGAATGCTGTTGAAGCTCTGCTGGTGGTGTGCGTTGAAGATCTCGCGGACTGGGGCCTCTGCTAGACGTTCCCAGCACACCCTCACTATGCGTTTAGGTGCACTGGGTCTGTCCAGCGTCCTCCCCCGCTACCTGATCCAACTCACCACCAGGTGGTTATCAGTTGACAGCTCAGCCCCTCTCTTTACCCGAGTGTCCAGAACACTGGTCGGCAACCCTGGGCACGCGTGCCACAGCTGGCACATGAATGGTTAACTGATGGCACGACCATTGCTGGACTGGCCATGCCCGGTATGCTCGATAGTGATTTTTTGTTTTCATGGGCTGATGATTTTTTTTTTAACGGTATAAACAATGAAAGGTGATGGATTGACAAGATGCTGGCAGATGTGTAAAAATAACTCAGTTGTTTGGTGGTGGCAATGGCGGAGCTTCCACAGAGGCCAGCAGGTGGATGAGGGAAAGGGGAGGCAGGAGGAGGAGAGACCCGAGGCGGCCGCCGGTCCGACTGTCAGGTGAACTGAACTTCAGGTAAGAAGCAGTCTATCTGGGTCACATATAAACCAAGTTTAGGTGTAGTTTACTTTCGTTGTGATGACTTTTTACAATCAGTTACAATAACTCGTACTGCGTACTAGCTAGCATGATGGAGTTTCAATACAGCTAGGTGGGTGCTGTGGTGTTACTGATAGTGAACTTTATTTTATTCATAAGGTTAGTTAGTAGAGTTGCCAACCGTCCCGTAAAAAATGGAATTGTCCCGTATTTAGAGAAAATATTACGTGTTTTGTATTGAGGTGAAAAGGAACGCAGTTTTTCCCGTACTTAAGCTAGAATGGAGAAGACACAAAGCTGGATTTATTCTGTGTCTGCCTCTTCTTCTTTCATTCTCTCCCCCTTCCTCTCCCTTTGCTACTTTAACTGATCAATGATCAGCTTTTCTCTCTTGTTTGTTTATCGCCCACTTTGCGCCAGAAAGAGGAAACCAGCAGATGTCCAATAACAAAACACCGCTCGGGTTCAGATCAGGGAGGCCGTTCCTCCCAATCACGCCCCTCCAGGTCTTGCTGTCGTTACCCACGTGAGCATTGAAGTCTCCCAGTAGGAAAACAGAGTCTCCAGGTGGAGCACCTTCCAGCACCACCCCCCCCCAGGGACTCTAAGAAGGCTGGGTACTCCGAACTGCCACTCGGCGCATAAGCGCAGATGACAGTCAGGACCCGTTCCCCAACCCTAAGGCGCAGGGAAACAAACCCTCTCATCCACTGGGAAGTACCCCAACATACCGGCAGCAAGCCGAGGGGATATTAGAATACCCACCCCAGCCCGCCACCTCTCACCAGGGGCAACTCCAGACTGAGACAGAGTCCAGTCCCTCTCCAGGAGACTGGTTCCAGAGCCCAAGCCATGCATAGAGGTGAGCCTGACTATATCTAGCCGGTACCTCTCAACCTCACGCACTAACTCAGGGTCTTTCCCCACCAGAGAAGTGACATTCCATGTCCCAATTGCCAGTCTTGGTAGCTGGGAATCAGTCAGCCAGGGCCTCCGCTCCTGGTCGCCGCCCAGCACACAATGCACCTGACCCCTATAGCGCCTCCTGCAGGTGGTGGGCCTGCAGGAGGATGGGGCCATTTCCCCTTTTCGGGCTGTGCCCGGCCAGGCCCCATGGACTAAGGCCCAGCCACCAGACGCTCGCCCTCGGGCACCATCCCCAGGCCTGGCTCCAGGGCAGGGCCCCGGTAACCTGTGAGATTATAATATTATTTTTATGCCATTGTTAGACCCCTAATTAAAGATTACGAATTATTATGTAGTTTTAGTTTGCATTATTCTCCTGAATTAGAAGAAGGTGATAACTATTGCATTTGTTAAACTGATCTGCATTACATTAGACTGCTGATTTATTGTGAATGAATGATATTGTTTTATGATGCATTATACTGCTGAGTTATAAGAAATACTGTTCGCAGAAAGTCATCGCCTTATTTGTCTGATTAGAAGAAAACAGAACATACTGGAGTTTTCTGCCCCATCTCAGCAGGAGCAGATAAACGGGGAGCCAAGGTCGTAGCTTAGGCGCTGTGTGAGACAAAGCATGTGAATGTTTAGGCTTTTATGATAAGGTGGAGGCACCAGAGGCTATAAGAGTTTGATCAATGCTCCACCATTTTGAGATCTGATGCTGTCTGCGTACGGTGTCCATCTCCCACGCGTGTGATCATTAAAATCATTGTTTGACTCAACCCGGCCGGACCAGTGTTGTTATTGTGGTTTTTCCTCTTGTATCCATCCCCAATATTTGAATCCGTAACAAACCCTATCCCAGACAGGGTAAACTGTTCCCTCGATGTTTTCCCCATAAGGGTCTTCTGAATCGGTCTTTGTCTGGTCCCTCACCCAGGACCAATTTGCCATGGGAGACCCTACCAGGGGGCAAAAGCCACCAGACAACATAGCCCCTGGGATCCCTGGGACACACAAACCCCTCCACTGTGATAAGGTAGCGATTCACAGAGAGGCCATTTAGCAGTTAATGCTAATTTGAGGTAAAAAAAAAAAAAAAAAAAAAATCATTAACAGCTAATAATAATACTGTTTTCCCTTCTTTTTTTTTTTTTTAAACAATTCGAGTAGCTAATGCTGATACTCTTTTGCCTTGTGTTATAATGAGGGGTGAGGAGTTAATGCTGAGTATGCCGCCATTAGAGGCTAATGCTAATTTAAGGTGACAAACAATTAGCAGCTAATGCTAATTCCGTTATCCCTAGCTTTAATGCAGTGTGAGCAGCTAATGCTAAGTAGGCTGACACTACCAGCTAATACTAATTTGATTTGAATTAGTAATACTCTCTAATTCTAATGTTTTCCCTTTTGTTTCAAAAAATTTGAGTAATTTGATTTGTGTGACCATGATGTATCCTGACAAACTACATTCACAGCTAAATTCACAGTAAATGTGTTCTCCAGTACATATTTTTCTGTTATTGTTGTCAAACAACAGAATGAGAATGGAATATTGATTTTAACACTGTCTATAAACAGCATGAGCTTAGCAGCATTAGCTCAGAGTTTCCAGTTATTAAGCTGCCATTTCCAAATGCTACTCCTGTCCGCCTCTTTGTCACACACACAGACTGAAATGATTCACAGCCTTATTTCATCCTTCTGTCAGTGTCACTGACTGTCACTGTGACTGTGGACATACAGCAGGGGAAACATACACATGGCTGACACTTTATTAGGTACACAGTGGCCACTATCTCAGGTACAGTACACCTGTGACCTAATAAAGTGCAACTAAAGTTATAAAATGTTGCCTCTGTTTACCTAACTGTAGGGACACTTTTAATCAAACTCAACATGACTTCTCAGTTATCATTGAAGTTCCTGCAAACAGACTCCTTGGAGACCCCCTACATAAATATCCATGTACTATCCAGCTAGACTAGTGTGTCTGTCCCTGAAAATATTCCTGCATATTTGATTGTTCATGTCTCATCTGCAGGAAACAAACAGGAAGTGAGTGAAGGACACAGGAAATGTTTCCAGCTCTTCCTCCTCTATCAGACATTCTCTCCATACCTGAGAGTGTCCAGTCTCCATCCTGGATCATTCAGTCCAGCCGTCAGCAGCTTCATTCCTGAGTCTCCTGGATGATTGTAGCTCAGGTCCAGCTCTCTCAGATGGGAGGGGTTGGAGCTCAGAGCTGAGGCCAGAGAAGTACAGCCTTCCTCTGTGATCAGACAGCCTGACAGACTGCAGACACACAAAATAACAATTCATCCATGAACAGTGATTTTTGTTTGCACATACAATAACATCTATCCATTTATATCCATTCAACTTATCTGTTAACTTTCACTTATACATAAAGTTAACAACAGTCATCTCAAGCTGTTTAACAGTGTAAGGTAACAGCCTCCAATATTAGATAAAAAAGCCTCAACTATCAGACAATCCACTGTAAGCAGCACTTCGTGATGGTGGGAAGTAGGGATGGGTATTGATAAGATTTTCACGATTCCGATTCCATTTTCGATTCTGTTTAACGATTCAATTCTTTATCGATTCTCTTATCGATTCTTTTTAACCCTCTGGGGTCCAGGGTATAATTGGCCGTTTTTGACTAATTTTGATTTTACCTCTATATTTCACCTTTAAAATATGTTTTTCTTGCCTTGTTTGGTACCATTATTTTTCAGCACAACCTCAAATATTTGAAATTTGAGTTATTTTTTTCATTTTAGTATACTATATTAGCACAGTTCATCTAAATCAAGACAAAAAATTCAAAATCCGAGTAGAAAAAAGTTGTATTTCTTACTGTAAAACCCACAAACATGTTTAACAAATCATTTTCATAACTTGAAATGCAAATAGAAATTGTATATTTCTAAAAATTATGCACAAGTTTTGCAAACAAAAAAGTTATATGGTACTATTTACCTAAAAATGCAGCCCAGGCATATAACCATTTAAATCTATTTACAGAACAATCAGTTCTGCATCAAATGAGAAGGCACACAAATTATTTGTGTTCAGTATAAGACAGAGGAGAACAGCACAGGCCTAAACCCTGCAGGTCTGACAGCAGGAGGTGCATCAGTCCAGTTTTCCATGTGGGAACAGCGTTTACACTGGAATCTGCCTTTGACGGCTTTTTTTTGGAGAAAATGTGACATTCAGCAGTATAACTGACACACAATACAAAACAATAACTACACAACACACTAACTACAGCCTCCAAACACGCTAAACGTCACTAATGTCTGACATATGAAAACTCTCTCTCTCTCTCTTTCGCTCGCCTGCTTTCCGTCGTGGGTGTCACTCCTAAATCCTCTTCCTAAACAACCAAGTGTAACATGTTGCCTTATCATTTTTTTGATTGGCTGACATAGTAAACACCAACAGGGAAGGGGTGTTTTTTCTTTTTCTTTTTTCACTCGCAAGCGGAGAGTGTTTGCTTGCGCTGTCTGTAGAAAACAACGTTTTTACCGTCCTTCCCGCTCTAAACACCACTGTTTTAGTAAAAAAAAAAAACATTGCGTGTATGTTTTATCATAACTCTGGTTTTACGTGGCCCATCGACACAATTCAAAAACTGGTATGTAGTTTGAAGTCCGCACTTTCAACCCAGGTTGAAATGGAGACTGACGTGCTGCATCTTGTAGCTGTGTCGTCTTAAATTGGTCATGTGATTTTGACGCGCCGGCGCGTCCGGCGACCCTAGAGGGTTAAAAAAGGAGAACACTAAGGTCGATTAGCTTAGAACTTAGATTAGCTTTGTTTTATATCTTCTCTTTGAACAAGATAGAAATTTAGGAGTAACATGGCCTTACAAACCCAGCAGTGAGATCTTAAGAGATCCAGCCTACGGCTCTTCAATGGGGTGTCACAGGATCCCCAGGAAAAAAAATTGTAAATGTAAAAAAATAAAATATTCTTCTGTAGCAATAACAAAGTATAACATAAATTATTCTGTAGCAATTACACAAGAATATCCAGTAATGTCCCTGCCTACAATTAAACACATCCACTTACTGAAAATCATCTGCTGTGGCTAATGGGTGCAAGCCTTTGACCACAAACTTAGTCTCTGCTCGGTGACATTCGTCTATCCTGGCCTGAAAGGAGACGCTACCGGTAGACTGCAGCGAGAACTGCCAGCATCTGAGCCAGACTCTGTCTCATCATGGTCACTAAACGCACAGTAATGGCAGGTTTTGTAATAAGGCAGATCGCGCTAACATAATATGCACTGTTAGTTGATTATTTACCTGCCGCATTAACAGGAGAGGACGTGCAAACGTTACCGCTGCTGCTGGGTTGAGATTCACGAGTCCGGAGCGCAATTAAAAACACGACATTCATTTACGGTTATCGTGTGTTTTGTGGGCAAATGCTTTTGCATATTCGTGGTGTTTCCTCCCTTAAATGAAATATCTACTTTGCAAGTATTGCAAGTTGCCCTGTTGTCATCCGTTCTCGTAAAGTATAACGCTTCGCAACGTGGGGACGTTATTCGGGGCGACTGGAATCGATAAGGGAATCATTTGCAAAGATGGCAAACAATTCCAAGGAATTGAAACAGTGGGAACCGGTTCTCAACAAGAACCGGGTTTCGATACCCATCCCTACATGCTTTTGGACTGTGGGAGGAAGCAGAGTACCCGAAGAGAACCCACACAGGCCACCGTATCACCATTATTTAGACATTAATAATCAATTAATTAATAAATACATTATTTAACATTTTAATGAAAACAAAAAATATTGTAAAAATTATTCATAAATCAACTATTAATTATAGTTCAAATGGAAGAAATAGAAAACAAACATTCAATGACATCTTCTACATGTAGACATTGTCAGGGGAGGAAGTAAAACTAAACACCGGATGTTAAGTCAGATTGTTGAATGTTGTCATTGTGTTTCTTAAATTTGTAAAGTCTTAGGCTACGCTACTGCAGGCGATAGCGCATCAAATCCGATTTTTTTGACCCTATGCGACCCATATCCGATCATGGTATGACAGTGTGAACAGCACAAATCCGATATTTTCAAATCCGATCTGGGTCACGTTCGTATGTGGTACTGAATCTGATACATATCCAATGTTTTAGAAAGCGACTGCTGTTTGATGGTCATGTCGCATTAAATCCGTCTTTTACGTCACTGACTCAAGACAGACACCAATTATCAGCGCCGGAGAAGACATCGTGAACGCTTAGATGTCAGTGAAACTGTTGGGAAGACAACGTTGGAGAAACGTGAACATTTTATTTGTACTGTATAATCTGCAGATTGTGACAGAAATCTGCAGCTATCCTTTGAAGCACCGCTCCTCTCTAAAACAGCAATAAGGATAATTATTGGGTTATTTACATTATTACGTAAATAACAAAATAACTTAAAGCAAAAATTGGGAAACGTAAAGTCCGAAGTCTTTATATTAAGGGCCATCTGTAAAACAATACTGTTTGCTCTGGGTCTAAACAGAGCGCGTTGTGTGTGACGTCTTCTTTTGCGCATGCGGCCGCTTTGAGGGTTCACACTAGAGCACGTTTGCTGTCGCATTTTATTTGTAGTGTGAACATGCAGACAAAAAAAATCGGATTTGATCAAAAAATCTGAATTGAGCATTAAGACCTGCAGTGTGAACGTAGCCTTAGTTCAAGCAAGAGGATCAAAGCCATTCCTTTGATCCTGACCACCTCTCCAGCCAATTTGGTGCTTGAGGAGGCTGACGTGGGTTTTATTGACCCTGTGCACGAGAAAATGCTAACTTCCTGGTTTGAGACCGGATGTGGGGTTTTACATTTCTGGTAGCTTTACTTTGCGGTCAATCGCTACTGCGAAGATATACTCCAAAATCATGTCCAAAACTCAAAAACGGAAAGATCGCGTTAAGTTACAAAGAGGAGAAGGTGGGAACACTCACCACTGCTGTGTCATAAAAAAATCTAATGATCAATTTTGACGTTTAAAGAGTTTAGATCGATCAGTTGTTTACACCACTCAACACAAGAACTTGATTTCACCCATCGCTGGTTATTTTTAGAACATAACACCCGCGATAAACGAGGGACAGCTGCTTACAGATACTGAGAAATATAACATTTGAATCCCTTTTCTCTTTTGCCCTGAGACGCGGGGAAAAAAATATCGACAAGTCGATGAACATCATTTACAGATATATTGGGTAAATGCCCGAGACATCTATAGAAATGTAAATCGCCGCTTGATTCATTCATTTGCTTAACTTGTTTTGGACCGTAAACAAGGCGCGAATAGGACACCGGAAACAAAGCTCCCCACAGGAGTTTCCGCACCGGAAGTAGCATATGCTAACGTGCACATAGTCAATTGCAGATATATACAAATTGGTGCTGAAGGAGGCTGACGTGCAGATACATCCTATCTGAAAGATCTGTTTCTTGTGTTGTAAGCTTCCTGCTTTTATGACCCTTTTGGTGGGCAGGAGGTCACACAAATGCACCCCCATGCCCCACACACACACACACACACACACACACACACACAGCCTTGACTTTTAGAACCATTGGGGGGTTTTACAGTGGGAGGTGCTTGTGTTGTTTATTGTAACTATCATGGGAATAAATAACTGCGAGGAGGGCTAATCCTTGAAGGATTTGGGCTAGAGACAGGTGAGGAGCATTGCTCCACTGCCTGGTTCTGACCAAAGCCTTTCCTCGTTAATGAGTAAAAGACCGGTTGAAGATGTTCCGTCTTGTTTTTCGTTCTTCATGAGGAATAAGTCTATAAACTAGCGGGGCCTGTCGAAACACAGATCCAACACCGGAGACAATAACTACCAAAATAAAACAGGAAGTGAATAACAACCATGAGTGGAACACCTGAGTGAACTTAGTAAAGGGATGTAGAGGAACACTGAGGGAAGTAAATAAAGTCAAAAATAAAACAGTAACTAAAACTAACGAGAGCTGAAGGCTCAGAATGCTAAGAAATAACTGAAAATAAAACCTAACAGGAAAACTAAACTAAGAAACACTAAAGCAACCAAACAGAGCAGCTAACAATAAACAAGAAGTCTAAACTACAAAAACACCAAACCTGGGACCGTGACATATTCAGTCTATTCAAATGTCCAGCATGGATATATGAAGAATGTGACAATGCAGTGAAATGGAGCCCTGCTGATCCAGACGCTCTTCTGGTCTCACACTGACTAACTGCTGAAGCTAACATGGCTAACACTAGCATCACTGCATGTAGCCCCACTCTTCTCACAGCAACATACAACTCTCATGGCAAGATAGAGCCCCTTTGCAAAAGTGCTTCAATGATTTCGGAGATGTCTGCCCAGCCCAGTCTCATGGCAAAGCGTGGGATAGACCCACTCGCCTCGCAAGCAATCGAGTTGTTATTACCGCCGACAAAGCGCAGGTCCCACAGCTGCCATAACCCCCACTGACACCGACTTCTTTTACTGAGGTTATATTTATCGGGGTTTTATTTCCTGATGTTCGTACATGTTTTGAGTCGCCAATTCTGAATTATAACTAACATTGAAAACATGTTTAAGGAAGAGAGAGAGCAAATAAATCAGATTAACATCTGATCTTTGGGTTTTTGTTCAATAATCAGTGTGACCTTTAATAAAAGAGATAACGTTGGTGTTTCCGTCATGTAGTAACTGCTGGCTTTAACTGTACAAAGGTTGTTCGAAACTATGAAACACATACAGACTTCATGATGTTCGGCTAATATTTTTATTGTGAATATTAATCATGAGGGTAAACGGACCTGTACACCACGGAGCGAGGTCAGCATATCCACGATATCTTCAGCTCCATGAGTTAATGAGTTAACACAGAGTTTCCCAGCTGACTAATCTAACGGTCATCTACGAATATGTCACAGCTCATATCAATATAATTTTACAGAAAATCATCCTTATTACTGCCAACTATTCCAGAGACGCGGAAATCTACAGCATAAAGAACACAAAAATATAGCAGTCTAACGCAACACTGTAACAGAGATGAACCGTCAGTTTGTCGCAGATCAAAGTGGAATGAAAGTGATTGGTTGAACAGGTGTCCGGGATCTGTGTTATCTGCGTTTTCATCAGCGTAAGAGACTCAGCAGCAGATTAGAATAACAGTTACACATTTAATAAATCACCAAATTAATTTACACAAGAAACGAGCAAACCTGTTCGGACAGTTTGAGTTTGTATTCCCTCAGCTGCAGACTCGCTGCTGTTTAAATGTTTGAAAAGGAAGATTAGATATAAACAAACGTCAAACATAGACTCAGTCTGCCTTCACATTTGATATGAGGCCAGCACGTACAGTGGCTGTGTCCTGTTTTAAGATCATATATGTAAAATTGTTGTCTGACCTCCGTCGATCCAGCCACTCAAGAGTCCATGGTTACCATGGCTACTGCATAACCAGCTGTAATTTAAACAGCTGGTACAGCGGGAACCTAACTGCGACATGAGTGTTTATGTTCTCATTCAAAAGAACCGTCTGAATGGTTAACTGAAGTTAACTTGGATAAATTATAGTTAAGGAGTATCACAGATAACGCCCACGTGAGCTGTGCGACTGTTCACCACTACACTGAAATCAGCAGGCTATTACTAAAATACACGTGTTATATTATAAACTATGATATAAATAGTTTAACATGTTTAGTTTTAAAGGACACCTTCCTGCCTTTAGTCTCATGACCTTTGATTATGCCAGTAATTTGGGCATATTACTGGATAGCTCGTTTGTAGGGTGGCTGTAGCTCAGGTGGCAGAGCAGGTCAGCCACTAATCAGAAGGTCGGTGATTCGATCCCAGGCTGCCTCCTGCCTGCATGCCAATTATCCTTGGGCAAGATACTAACCCCATGTTTGCCTACTGGTGGTGGTCAGAGGGCCCGGTGGCGCCAGTGTCCGGCAGCCTCGCCTCTGTCAGTGCGCCCCAGGGTGGCTGTGGCTACAACGTAGCTTGCCATCGCCAGTGTGTGAATGTGTGTGTGAATGGGTGAATGACTGAATGTAGTGTAAAGCGCTTTGGGGTCCTTAAGGACTAGAAAAGCGCTATAAAAATGCAGGCCATTTACCATTTAAATTTGACAAGCAAGTGTCTGCTGTACTGAGGTCTAGTTTTAATCAGCTGCGCCTCATTTCTAAGGCTAAGCGCTATATTCCGCACAATGATCTGGAAAAACGT
The DNA here is from genome assembly GCF_041146795.1 of Maylandia zebra. NCBI lineage: Eukaryota > Metazoa > Chordata > Actinopteri > Cichliformes > Cichlidae > Maylandia > Maylandia zebra. The sequence goes on along the minus strand of NC_135169.1, from coordinate 8,463,857 downwards.
ATTCACGCATTCGTGACCTCCAGGTTGGACTACTGCAACTCTCTCTACATTGGCCTTTCCTCCTCCCTTCTCCTTAGATTGCAGACTGTCCAGAATGTGGCGGCACGCCTTTTTGACAGGAAGCAGGAAATTTTCTTCCATCACTCCTGTTCTTGCTGGCTTGCACAGGCTGCCAGTTAAATACCGTATTCAATTTAAAATACTACTTTTCACTTACAAAATTATTAATAATTTGGCGCCGAGCTACCTCAATGAGCTTCTTAGGTTACACACTCCTGTCAGAGCACTTAGATCTGCTACCCAACTTTTTCTGGAGCAACCTCGTTCTCGGCTGAAGTCTCGCAGCGACCGTGCGTTTGCTGTAGCTGCCCCAGTCTTATGGAACAATCTTCCTGTTGCTATCCGGGCGTCTGACTCTATGCCACTGTTTAAAATCACGGCTGAAGACTTATTTAATCTTGCTTTTCCACCTAGTTAACATTTGGTGTGTGTTGGTACATTTTTATCTGTTATGCGTGTTGACTACTTTTATGTATTATGATTGTCAAGGTTTTATAATTGATACGTGCCAGGTCCTCCCCCCCTTTTTCCTATTTTATTTTTTTGTCAAGAACCTTGGTATACCCTTGGTCTTTTAGTGTGCTTTATAAAGTTTATTATTATTATTATTATTTTCCTTATCTTGTGCAGAAAAATGCGCCAACATTGCGTTATATCGAGCACCGGCAGCCCAGTTAAATTGTGACTATCACCAGGTAACGTGGGCGTGTTTCTTGAATTAGCAGCAGGTGTTAAACAGCTGACAGGTGAGGAGGAGGATCCATGCAGGTAAATTGAGGGTGAACTCGGTACATTCTGCATGCTGACTGTTAGCGGAGCTAGTGATGTCTCTGAAAATATCTGAGCACTTTTGCAAACATGTTCTATGTTGACAACCTGACCAGACATGTTAAGATTACGCCACAACATTCGAGGCTGAAACATTATTAAAAGTGTAGTTGGTGACAAAAAAAAACAAAACGGGGTATTTTAAAACTTATTTTAAAACACCACCACCAATGCTGCCTGTGACTTGAAATGCATTCTGGGATAACTGGCTGATCCAAGTCCACACAAGCAATCGATTATCTATTATTATCTTGACTTACTTTGCACAGCAATCAATCAAATGTTAGAGAAGCTGCAGGGGCAGCATTGACCCCGCCCCCTTAGTTTGATTACTTAGCTTAACCCTGCCCCCTTAGTTTGATTGGTGAGGCTGACAGATAAAATGATTTCAAGATGAGACATGAAGGGGACAATAGTGCCAAAATGTATTAAATAAATACATCATTAAATAATTAATTAAAACTTTAAATAATTATATAAATATGTGTAAATAATTAATTAAATGTGCCATTAATTAAATGTCTCAATAATTAATTAAACATGTCAATAATTAATTAAACTGTCATAAATATTTATCTAATTAATTATTTCCAATTATAATTAATTATTGCCACATTTAATTTATTATTTAATAATGTATTTAACAATTCATTATGGGTGCAGTTCCCCCCTCCAGGGGCAAGGGTACCTAGACCCGATTCGTAGAGTACGCTTGGGGAGTGTGATCGTGTATACAGCGTCACTGCAACTCCCCCTGGCTTCTGCTCTGCGGCTGCTGAATGAGCCCTCATCTGGGACTCTCCTTAGCTCTTACTGGGACAGTGGCGCAGCTGCCCCTCTGTGGGTCTTCCTTGGTCTCTTGTGTTCTGGGGGCCTCTGGATGTCTGGAGTTTTGATCTCCTCCATACCTGCTTGATACCATAGAGGACAGGGCTGTGGCCCCCCCACACTCCCTAGCAGATCATTACATGGAGAAACCTTTGGAATGCAAGCATGCTGATCCACACAGGTATGCACACAGGTGTACACATGGGTATTCACAGACGCGGACTACAGCTTTCTTGGCTGTTGCCTCAAAGCACACTGTGCGCTGTCTATCTTGCGTGCTGCACAATATCGTTTATTATTTAATATCTACTGATATCTAATGCTAGCTAGTTTACTGTGATGGTGCTGCTTTTTTTTTCTTATTATGTTGCTCTTTGTTGTTTGCTTTCTCTTCTGTTTTTTTTCTCCATACAGGTGACCCAGGAGTTTTTTTTTTTTTTTTGTTTGTTTTTTTCTCTCTTCCCCCCCTTCTCACCGTCTCTTCTCTCCTCTGGTTTCCTTTCTCTCCCTCTCTTTCTTTCATTCTTTCCCCCTGTCCTATCCTCCAGCCATGTCTGTCCCGTTTGTAGCAACCGAAAATAAAATAAATTCATAATTATAATAAAGGTCAATCAAATGGACCAATATGGCAAGGCCATGATGATCCACTTGGTAAAATAAATCCGCTTGGCATCTTTCTTGGCCTTAAGACAACAATTCTGATGGCTATAGATCCAAACGGGACACAAAAAACCCCCCCAAAAAAACCCAAAACAATTCATTATGTCAGTCCTGGCGTTCCATAAGCACCAAGCCCTGTTATATTAATACACTGTTAGATTCCAAACGGCTCTGTCAAAGTCTCCAGAATACAGCCAGGAATTGAACTGGAAGGTTTGGTGAATGAAGTGCTGCTAAAATAATGATTTTTGACTGAGAGAATCAGACTTGACATTTCATTTCAAGTGAAAAACAAGAAGTGAACAAAATTCAATAATAACTGATACTAGAAACTGATTATCTACGTTAAAACATTTTATTAAGTTGCTGTTCGTGCAGCACTATCAGGTTTGAAATTATCAACAATGGAAAAATGTAAATGCTGACCTGAGAGTTTCCATTTTACAGTGTGGACTCTTCACTCCAGCAGACAGAAACTTCACTCCTGAATCCTGCAGGTCAAAGTTACTCAAGTCCAGCACGCTCAGACTAGAGGACTGGGAGCTGAGAGCTGAGGACAGAGCTTCAAAGCCTCTCTCTGAGAACTGACAGTGACTCAGTCTGAAAAATCAAAGATAAACATTAAACAAACACTGTTGTTAAAGTGCAGTGAGGGTGCACTAAAGAGTTATTAGATTTAGCAATATGTAATCCTTTTTTTTTTCTAAAAGAATCCTTCATTCCCTACTAAGATACAACAAATGGATGACACTGACATTTATTGGCTAAAATACACTGCTCAAAGAAACAACAACTAAGAAACAGCAAAATGGTACTCGCACAACGGTTAATCAATGGTATTATAAGGCAAATGCTAATTGGGCTCTATGTGCTGGTCAGTGAGAGCAGTGAATTGACACCAACGTAGCTGATATTGGTCAATATTGATCAATAACTCTCTCTGCTCATTAAATTATCATAAAACTATTGCAGATGTTTTAATGACATTTTTCCCCAATTAGTGGATTCGTATTGGTTAATTCTGTCAACTGATGAAAAGCACAACATAACTTGATCTCACCTCAGAGTATTCAGTTTACAGTGTGGACTTCTCAGTCCCGCAGAAAGAAACTTCAATGCCGTACCCTGCAGGCTGTTGTTACTCAGGTCCAGCTCTCTCAGACTAGAGGACTGGGAGCTGAGAACTGAGGACAGAGCTTCACAGCCTCTGTCTGAGAGGTCAGGGACACTCAGCCTTAAAAACAAAAACAAAATAAAATCATAATTTGAAAAATTGTCATTTGATAACAAAATTTTTGTGATGAATTTAAATCTTCTTATGTAACATTTAAAAGAAAGTAATGCACACTGACATCTGTCTATTTCTGGTTGACTAAAAAACACTTTAATTTAAAAAAAAAATGTTCCCTGCATAAATATAAAAACCTGGAACTTGCTCATTAAATGCAACGCTAAACAAAAAGGGATGAGTCCTCATTCTGTGAACACGTGATAAGTAAGTCTGTAAGCATTCAGCAATGAGAGGGAAGGCTGGCTCAGATCCTGGTGAGTGAGGGTTAGTTACTCCAGGATAAGGTCAAGATATGACCAAGAGATTCTGGGAGACTGAACCAGTGAAGTTTTCATGGAAATTATTTCTACTAAAGCAGATATAGTGATTAGTCCTTCCATCAGAGCCGTCCACAAAGCAGTGAGATCAAGTCTCAAGTGTCATTCAAGCATCACACTGTCACAGTGTAAATGCCAGTGTCCTCTGGGTCCTCACTGATCATTGTATTCTGTCACAAATTGTCATGGTCACAGACTGTGTACACTCAGAAATAAAAGTGCACAACATAGGAGAGATCGAAAGAAAACAAAAAACAAAAAACCAAGCAAATACATCAGGCAACAGGAAACCTGAAGACACACGAGGAATATGATTGAATCTTCCAGCAGCTACAGATCCTGGGAACTGTACTGGTGAGGCTGATTGTGACATACAGAAGTGAACTCATCTTCAGCTGAGCAGTGCACTGATGCAGAGCAATAAGACCAGAGGAGGAATAAGGGAGTTGCTGATTATCACCTGAGGGTCCATCACAGACTTTAAACATCTTCAGTCAGTACAGAATGATGCTGCTTGGCTGTTTACCAGCACGTGAACCAGTTCATTTTAGAATTCATTTAACATTTTGGTCCTTACTTTTAGAGCCCTGTGTGGTCAAAACCCAGTCTGTATTTCTGACCTTCTACAATCCTACAGCTCTTCTCACAGTCTGAGATCTTCCAGTCAAAGGCTGTTACTGGTCCCACTAACTAATTTATTCAGACTGTAGTATTCAGAGTGGCCTTTAACTAGTTTTAGGCTGTATGATGTTCAGTGTTTGCTGTTTAATGTTTTTATCTTCTGTGTTTTTTATTGCCTGTTTCTACTGTAAAGCACTTTGTGGTTTTTGACCTGTGAAAGCTGCTGTATAAATAAAGTTTAAGTACAGGATGATTCTGGGTATGACTTTGATAAAAGCTGACACTAGGGCTGCCACGATTAGTCGACTAGTCACGATTATGTCGACTATTAAAATCGTCGACGACTAATTTAATAGTCGACGCATCGTTTGAAGCTTTGTAAGATCACAAAAGACGCAGGAATGAGTAGAAGGATTTAAGAGTGTAATAACGGACTGAAACAGAAGATGGCAGCACTGCATGTACAAGGATGCCAGCTGCCGTTAAACCCCGAAGAAGAAGAAGCTGTGTCCCAGAATTCATAGAGCAGCCCAGCGCAGTTGTCAACAATGGCGGCAGCTAGTTAGTTTTAACTTTACTCTTATTATTCTTTCTGGGTCACAAAATAAACGTTTAACATATTTTCAGGCGAGAATGTAGCTGTGTAAACCTCAAATATCTGCTCAGTTTATCAGGACACCACATATTTTCAAAAGCGCTCCGACGTTTTCGGAGACGTCTGTTACCCACTAGCTCGATAGCTAGCCGGGGGCAAGGCTAACTAGAGCCGTGAGAACACTGGACTCCCGGCAAATCGTTTTCAAACCCACCGCCGTCTTTCGCTAGTCAGGTTAAACATATATAAGTCACTTAGATAACTTAAACATGTTATTGTTTGGCTTTCTTTAGTATTTTATTTGTTCCTGAGGAAATCGGTTTGGCTGAGATTAAAGTTATAGTTTTTGCACAGCTAAATAAACTTCAAGCAGACAGCTGATTATCAGAAGTGTGAGATGCTGGAGAATTTAATCCGGTGTCCTGTTATATTTTAGATAGCAAGGAGTTTATTAAACTTCACCGAAACAATCTGCAAATTTCATTAAAAATTAATAAACTACCATCTTGTCTTTATTTTTAGTTAGCACAAACACTTCAAGCTGTAAGCTAATGATAGTTATATAAGAGCAGATGCTGCTGGTGCAATAAACTGTACGCTGTACGTCTAATGGATGATGATCTGATTAGTCGACTAATCGCAAAAATAATCGGTGACTAGTCGACTATCAAAATAATCGTTTGTGGCAGCCCTAGCTGACACCCAGATATGTTTAAGAAACTCTTGACATTTACTGCTGCCATCAAACATTACACTGTTTATGTTATAAATAAAAGACTGATCAAATATTTACTCACAGAGCTTTGCTGGAGGCTTTGACCACTGGCAACAGCCTCAGAAGAGCCTCCTCTGAAGCAGAGTATTTCTTCAGGTCAAACACATCCAGATCTTTTTCTGATGACAGTAAGATGAAGACCAGAGCTGACCACTGAGCAGGAGACAGTTCATCTGTGGAGAGACTTCCTGATCTCAGGGACTGTTGGATCTCCTCCACTAGAGAACGATCATTCAGTTCATTCAGACAGTGGAACAGATTGATGCTTTTCTCTGCAGACAGATTCTCACTGAGCTTCTCCTTGATGTACTGGGCAGTTTCCTGATTGGTCTGTGAGCTACTTCCTGTCTGTGTCAGCAGACCTCGTAGGAGAGTCTGATTGGTCTGCAGTGAAAAACCCAGGACGAAGCGGAGGAACAAGTCCAGGTGTCCATTTGGACTCTGTAAGGTCTTGTTCACAGCACTCTGGTGGAGAGATTTTAAATGTCTTTGTTTCATAAATAATTTTGATTTCTTTGACGATGTTTGTTTTTCTTCCAGCAGATTGACTCCAGAGTTGATGAAGGTCAGATGCACATGAAGAGCAGCCAGAAACTCCTGAACACTCAGATGGATGAAGCAGAACACCTTGTCCTGGTACAGTCCACTCTCCTCTTTAAAGATCTGTGTGAACACTCCTGAGTACACTGAGGCTGCTCTGATATCGATGCCACACTCTGTCAGGTCTGATTCATAGAAGATCAGGTTTCCTTTCTGCAGCTGATCAAAAGCCAGTTTTCCCAGAGACTCCATCATCTTCCTGCTTTCTGGACTCCAGTGTGGATCTGTCTCAGCTCCTCCATCATACTTGACCTTCTTCACTTTGGCTTGAACCACCAGGAAGTGGATGTACATCTCAGTCAGGGTCTTGGGCAGCCGTCGTCCCTCTCTGGTTTCCAGCACATCCTCCAGAACTGTAGCAGTGATCCAGCAGAAGACTGGGATGTGGCACATGATGTGGAGGCTTCGTGAGATCTTGATGTGGGAGATGATCCTGCTGGCCTGCTCCTTATCTCTGAATCTCTTCCTGAAGTACTCCTCCTTGTGTGGGTCAGTGAACCCTCTGACCTCTGTCACCATGCCAACACAGTCAGGAGGGATCTGATTGGCTGCTGCAGGTCGTGTGGTTATCCAGAGGCGAGCAGAGGGAAGCAGCTTGCCCCTGATGAGGTTTATCAGCAGCGCATCCACTGAGGTGGACTTTTTAGGATCAGTTAGGATTGTAGTTTTGTGGAAGTCCAGAGGAAGTCGACACTCATCCAGACCATCAAAGATGAACACAACCTGGAAGTCTTCAAAGCTGCAGATTCCTGCTTCTTTGGTTTCAGTAAAGAAGTGATGAACAAGTCCCACCAAGCTGAACTTTTCCTCTTTCAGCACATTCAGCTCTCTGAAAGTGAATGGAAATATGAACTGGATGTCCTGGTTGGCTTTGTCTTCAGCCCAGTCCAGGGTGTATTTCTGTGTTAAGACTGTTTTCCCAATGCCAGCCACTCCCTTTGTCAGCACTGTTCTGATTGGGTCATCTCTTCCAGGTGAGCCTTTAAAGATGTCTTCTTGTCCGATTGTTGTTTCTGGTCTGTCTCGTTTCCTGGATGCTGTTTCAATCTGTCTGACCTCATGTTCATCATTGACCTCTGCAGTCCCTCCCTCTGTGATGTAGAGCTCTGTGTAGATCTGATTCAGAAGGGTTGGGTTTCCTGCTTTAGCAATGCCCTGAAACACACACTGGAACTTCTTCTTCAGAGCAAATTTAAGGTTATGCTGACAAATGGCAGCAAGGTGCTCTGAATGAGAAGAAATATGTAGAATATCATTTGAAAGTGGAAATAAAAACTTCCAAAAATAATTAATCTTTAAACCATTCATGCTCCATCTCATAAGATAATAGAAAATGTCTAATTTATCCAGCAGCTTAAATCTTTATAGCAATCCTCTTACTGCTCTGCAGACGGTCAGCCAGCTCCTCCTGCTTCATTCTCCTCAGAAAGTTCAGTGTGATCTTCACAAATGCCTCTCTGTTGCTACTCTGCTCATCCTCCTCCCTCTGACTCTCTAAGCATTCTGGGTAATCTGGACTTAGGCCCTTCTGGATCTTCTTCAACTCGTTCTTCACAAAAGTGATGATGTTGTCCTCCAGCAGCTGGAACAGAATACTTTATGAATGAGCCAATCAGACTGAAATCATGGAGCCAAACATCACATCCATGTTGGACACACTGACAATCCACTGGTCTACAAAGAGCATCATGGAGAGGACTGTGAACAGAATAGATGTAAAAAGTAGTTGTTGTACATGTACAGACCATAAATATGGAGTCCAGCTGTGTTTGATGCTGCTGGGCATACTGGCCACTGGGAACCTCTGAGCTCTGCTGTTCCACTCTGTGGAGGAACCATGAAGAATTAGTTTAAACACAGGATAAAGATCCAGTAGTTTCTGCTCAAATAACTTCATCTGAATCAACTTTGTCATGTTTTAAACTCTCAGATTCTGAAAGTATCAGTAATTTTCCGTCTGTTTTTATGGACGTCCTTTCAGTGGTAATGGGTGATGTTGCAGAAGCTCAGAACAAAGTTTGAGATGTCATTAATTTGAAAAAAAGCAAATATTTTTCAACCTCCTCACTTAACCCCACATATTAACTTTGTTTTTGTTTTAATGAATCTATATCGCTTTATTCAAGTCACTCACCTCTCTCTACACTCTTGCACTTTCAAACGTCCACACGCGAAAGACTACAGGAATATCTGGACCACGGCCAATCAGAGAGGTCCAGCCCCTGACCATCTCTGATTGATTTAGACCATGACATGGGCATAATGTGTGTCCGTTGTTGACAACATGGACACTTTCAGGGTGTGGAGACTAAAGGTTTGTCAGCTGCAGTGAATCTACAAAAACAGCAGGAGATGTTTCTGGAGTTCAAACGCTCACAGATCGACTTTGGGACTGACCTCAAACAACACGTTGTCATGGTGACCGTCTACACCAGGGGTCCCCAATTCCAGTCCATCAGGGCTGGTGCCCCTGCAGGTTTTAGATCTCACACTGAGTCAACACACCTGAATCACATGATTAGTTCATTACCAGGCCTCTGGAGAACTTCAAGACATGTTGAGAAGGTAATTTATCCATTTAAATCAGCTGTAATGGATCAAGGACACATCTAAAACCTGCAGGGACACCAGCCCTTGTGGACTGGGATTGGGGACCCCTGGTCTACACATTCATTGGCTCACAATCAGTGCAGTTATGTGCGTGCAGAGTAGGAAGATGCTTCAGGCAGATGTTCCCACACACACAGCAGTAAAACATCAGCCTGTGTGGACACTGTGAAGCCTCCAAACATTTACCTGGAAAAGCTTCAAATGTCTGTTTGTGTCAACAGTTCAGTGAGCAGAAGATTAACTGATCTCCAGAAGGCACGAAGTCTTCTCCATCTATAAGATACTAATGTGAAACTTTTTCAATCTGCAGCAACTACATGGTCGGATCTAGAAGGGTGGCATGGGGTGGCAAGTGCACCCTAAAATGATCCCTTGCCACCTCAAGTGCCACCCCAGTTTTGCATATGACAGTTTTGTTCATTAAAATAAGATAGCATTAACAGTTTGAGCGTAGTTACAGTCAACAGTGAATATAAATGCTTAAACTAAATATATTGCATAGTGTCGTCCCCCCCCCCCCACCAGTAACAAATGGCTCAGCCCATTGCAGGACCGGCTTTTTTCTTGTTTTCAGTAGCAAGTGACGCTTGTGATCGTGCCAGAGCACATTTTAAACAACACCATGGGAAATTCAGATTTCACACAGGTAGTTGGTTTTTACACTCTGGAAATGGAAGAAAGGTGAGTGTTATTAACCCTCCGTGGTCCACGGACACGCTGCACCTCCAAATCACATGATTGATTTAAGCTGACACAGCAACAAGCTGCAGCCACACGGAGTCTTAAGTCTTTCAGCCCATATTGAAAGGTCGGACTTTAAAGTTTACATTGTTTTTTGTTTTTTTTATTTTAATTATAGGCTCGTAAATCCAGAGTTATGATTAAAAAAAATATCTAAGCCATGTTTTTTTCTAAATACTGTCGTCGTTGTCACGTTTTTTTGTGTGTGTGTTTTTCTAAGCATTTTCTAAAGACAGCGCAAAAACAGTAAAGAAAGAAAAAAAGCCACCTCTTTCCTATTGGTGGAAAAATGTACCATGTCAACCAATTTAAAAAAACAAAAACAAAACAAAACAAAAAAAAAAAAACAGTCAACACGTGAGTTTTTAGATGTGGGAGATTTGTGACGCTCAGCGCGAAGTGTATAGTTAGTGTGTTGTCTTGGTTAGTTTTGTGTGTAAGTGAAGGTATTGATGAATGTCACAAAGCACATTTGCAATACCTGTCACCAGATAGAAAACCAGCAGAGTGATACACCTCCTGTTGTCAGGGCTGCAGGTTTATCCCTGTGGTCTGTCTTTTGGTGGACAAACAATTTTTTGTACTGGACACATCATTTGTGGGGCATCTTATTGTGAGAGCTGATTGTTCTCTCATTTTAGTTTTAGTAATATTTTTAAATGGTTGTACAAAAAAAAAAAAAATAGTTGTATATGTTTACAAAATGTGTGCATTAGTTTTCAAAACGTACAATTTATGTTTGCATTTCAGGTTATAAAAATATTTTTTCATACAGTAAAAAATATACTACTAGGATTTTAAGTTTTTTGTGTGATTTCAGGTTAATAATATTAATAAAGTATGTCAATGAAAAAAAAAAACTAAATTCAGACACGTGAGGTTGAGCTGAAAAGAATGATATCAAACAATGCAGGGGGAAAAATAAAATGAAACAATTTGAGGGTGAAACAAACATAAAATGAAAAAGGAGTCAAAACCAGTCAGTTATATTTTGGAGGATTAATCCAACAAATCTTGAAAAATTAGGTGTAAATTTTTGTTCATGACAGTGCAGATGTCTGACATTTTGGTTAATTTAAGCAACAATTAGATTTTTTTCCCCCATCAAAACAGTGCGAAACTTAAGTTAGACTTGTGTTTGCAAATGAACCGCCCCATGTTGTGTAGCTTTCTAGATTTTGTACTTATTGGGCTACATATTTATTTATTTATTATACAGGCTACACAGTAAATAAGGTCAAAACTCACACATTTTATGTAACTAAAGTGTTTATGTGGACTACAGACAATAATCAAGTTTATATGAAAAACTATATTTTTCTATATTATATTACATTATAGGCAGCACGGTGGTTAGCACTGTTGCCTCACAGCAAGAGTTCAAGTCCACCATTAGGCCGGGGTCTTTCTGTGTGGAGTTTGCATGTTCTCCCCGTGTTTGTCTGGGTTCCCTCTGGGTATTCTGGCTTCCTCCCACAGTCCAAAGACATGCAGTTAGTGGGGATAGGTTAATTGATTAATTGCCCATAGGTGTGAATGCGGGAGTGAATGTGAGTGCGAATGGTTGTCTGTCTCTCTGTGTGTTAGCCCTGTGACAGACTGGCGACCTGTCCAGGGTGTACCCCGCCTCTCGCCCTATGACAGCTGGGATGGGCTCCAGCGCCTCCGCGACTCTAGAAAGGATAAGCGGAGGCGGATGGATGGATATTATATTATATAGAAAAATATTAGGGGTGCAACGATACTCGTATCGATAATGAACCGTTCGATACAGTGCTTTCGGTTCGGTACGCATATGTATCGAACAATACAAAATTTGTAATTTATTTTATCAACTTTCCTTCTGACGATGCTGTCTGTGTGGAGCGCTCAGTGAATCTGCGTTCGACTACTCCGCCTAGGCTGCACTGTCGAGCGTAGATCCACTGAGCGCTCAACACAGACAGCATCGTCAGAAGGAAGAGCGCAGGACAAGCTAGCGAGACAGAAGTTAAGCTCTCCTTGCAACATGGCAAATTGAACCTCCCCCACCCTCATTCAGATCTGGCGTTTGGAATTATTTTGGTTTTCATGTGAGGTATGACCCTGAAGGTAAGCGCGTCATGGACTAAAGTAAAACAGTATGTTGGATGTGCCACGCAATGCTCAATTACATGGGTGGGAACTAGTGTGTTAACGCAGTTAGCTCGTTAACGTGTTGGCCGTCTAGCCCCACGCACGGGGCGATCAGGGGTAGCTCGTTAACGGAGATTTGCCGTGTTGTGGCGTTAACGTCATTTCAACGAGATTAACGATGACAGCACTAGTGGGAACAACGAATATGACTGCGCGTTTACGCCGACATCATCCTAGTGCAAAGACAAGTGGAAGCAGACAAAAACAACAAGCATGCATGCTACAGGCAGCGCCTGTATCACCTACGACAACTGAGGAAGTTCAGGGTCTCTCCAAAGATCCTCAGGATTTTCTATACAGGCGCTGTGGAGAGCATCCTCACACAGAACATGACATCGTGGTTCGGGAACAGCTGTGTGAAGGACCAAAAAGCTCTCCAGAGAGTGATCCGTACAGCAGAACGCTGCTGCAGGATTGCTCTCCCCCCGCTTCAGGACACCTACACCAGGAGATGCCGGACTAGAGCAGCGCAGATACTGAAGGACCCGTCCCATCCTGGCAACAAACTGTTCCAACTTCTGCAATCTGGTAGAAGGTTCCGCATCATCCGGGCAAGGACAGAGAGACTCAAGAGGAGCTTCTATCCCCAAGCCATCCGGGCCCTAAACACACACACCCGCCCTCTCACATCATCTATAACTGACTGAGACAGGACTCTCTTCCAGACACTCTAAACCCAGGCACAATGTACATTTCAAATTACTTTAACTCTAAATATGTTTATATTGTCTATCCTGTAAAATAGTCAGATGTCTATTCATATTAATGTACAGAATTCACCTGCTTGCTGCTACTACTGCACATTCACCCAGTGTATATACTATATGTATGTGTGTATGTATGTGTGTGTGTATATATATATACATACATATGTATATATATATATATATATATATAGCAGAAAGGTGCGACAAAGAAGGTGCATAAGAAATAGAGCAAGCTGTCCATACCTGAGGCCATGGAAACTGCCAAGCAAAGACTCACAGCCTTGGCCAGCTGTTTGAGGAGGTACACCAGAGCGATAGAAGGCAGGAGAATAAACCAGCTGTTCTCCACAGAACCAGCAAAGGTGTACTCTCAGTGGCAAGGGAACAATAATAATAAGAGAACAGCACCACCAAGGCTGGAGACGGAGCAATACTGGACGAGCATATGGGAGAAGGACGCAACCCATAACGGCAATGCTCAGTGGCTAGTGGATCTGAGGGCAGACCACAGCGACCTCCCTGAACAGGGTCCAGTAACCATCACAGTGGCAGATATCCAAGAAAGGGTCTCCAGTATGAAGAGTTGGACAGCACCAGGGCCCGACATGGTTCACGCCTACTGGCTAAAGAAGCTGACTGCACTCCACGAGCGTCTGGCAGCACAAATGAACCAGCTGCTAGTTAACGAGAGACACCCGGAATGGCTAACCGAAGGTCGGACGGTCCTGATCCCCAAGGACCCCAAGAAGGGACCGGTCCCCTCCAACTACCGACCAATAACCTGCCTCAGTACTACATGGAAGCTCCTGTCAGGCATCATATCGGCTAAGATGAACAGGCACATGGGTCAATACATGAGCGGGAAACAGAAAGGAATTGGCAAAAATACCAGAGGCGCAAAACACCAGCTACTGGTAGACAGAACAGTCAGCCGAGACTGCAAGACCAGACTGACCAACCTGTGCACTGCCTGGATTGATTACAAGAAGGCCTATGACTCAATGCCCCACAGCTGGATACTGGAATGCCTAGAATTGTACAAGATCAATGGGACCCTAAGAGCCTTCATCAGAAACTCAATGGGGATGTGGCGTACAACACTAGAGGCCAACTCCAAGCCCATAGCACAAGTCACCATCAAGTGCGGGATCTACCAAGGAGATGCTCTGTCCCCACTGCTGTTCTGCATAGGCCTGAACCCTCTCAGTGAGATCATTAACAAGACTGGCTACGGATACCGACTACGGAACGGAGCAGTTGTCAGCCACCTCCTGTACATGGATGACATCAAGCTGTATGCCAAGAGTGAACGAGATATCGATTCACTGATCCACACTACCAGGCTATACAGCAATGACATTGGAATGTCGTTCAGACTGGAGAAGTGTAGTCGGATGGTAACAAAGAGAGGGAAGGTAGTCAGAACTGAGGGGATTGAACTACCAGAAGGCAACATTGCAGACATAGAGGACAGTTATAAGTACCTGGGGATCCTGCAGGCAAATGGGAACCATGAAGAGGCCGCTAGAAAGGCTGCAACCACCAAGTACCTGCAGAGGGTCAGGCAAGTCCTGAGGAGTCAGCTGAATGGTAAGAACAAGATCCGGGCCATCAACACGTACGCCCTGCCCGTGATCAGGTACCCTGCTGGGGTAATAGGCTGGCCAAAGGAGGAGATAGAAGCCACTGACATAAAGACAAGAAAGCTCCTTACCATGCATGGAGGGTTTCACCCCAAGTCCAGCACCCTGAGGCTGTACGCTAAGCGGAAGGAAGGGGGCCGGGGACTGGTGAGTGTCAGCACCACAGTCCAGGATGAGACAACAAACATCCAAGAATACATTGGGAAGATGGCCCCAACTGACCGAGTGCTCAGTGAATACCTCAGGCAGCAGAAACCCAAGAAAGAGGAGGGAGACGAGGAACCATCATGGAAGGACAGGCCCCTGCACGGTATGTACCACCGGCAGATAGAGGAGGTGGCTGATATCCAGAAATCCTACCAGTGGCTGGACAAAGCTGGACTGAAAGACAGCACAGAGGCACTAATCATGGCAGCACAAGAACAAGCTCTGAGTACAAGATCCATAGAGGCTGGGGTCTATCACACCAGGCAAGACCCCAGGTGCAGGCTGTGTAAAGATGCCCCAGAGACAATCCAGCACATAACAGCAGGGTGCAAGATGCTAGCAGGCAAGGCATACATGGAACGCCATAACCAAGTGGCCGGCATAGTGTACAGGAACATCTGTGCCGAGTATAACCTGGAAGTCCCGAGGCCAAAATGGGAGATGCCCCCAAGGGTGGTGGAGAATGACCGAGCTAAGATCCTGTGGGACTTCCAGATACAGACGGACAAAATGGTGGTGGCTAACCAACCGGACATAGTGGTGGTAGACAAACAGAAGAAGACGGCCGTAGTGATCGATGTAGCGGTTCCGAATGACAGCAATATCAGGAAGAAGGAACACGAGAAGCTGGAGAAATACCAAGGGCTCAGAGAAGAGCTCGAGAGGATGTGGAGGGTGAAGGTGACGGTGGTCCCCGTGGTAATCGGAGCACTAGGTGCGGTGACTCCCAAGCTAGGCGAGTGGCTCCAGCAGATCCCGGGAACAACATCGGAGATCTCTGTCCAGAAGAGCGCAGTCCTGGGAACAGCTAAGATACTGCGCAGGACCCTCAAGCTCCCAGGCCTCTGGTAGAGGACCCGAGCTTGAAGGATAAACCGCCCGCAGGGGCGTGCTGGGTGTTTTTTTTTTTGTTTTGTTTTTTTAAATATATATATATATATATATATATATATATATTATTAAATGAGTCGTATACAGGAAGCAGATAAAACAAGAAAACAAATCAAACAGAAATATTTCAGATTTTGCTGTACGCAGTATTTTTGGAGTTACTCCTTTGTCCTTGCAGTGCTGCCATGACAACAAACTGTTGTTCAGTGTTATCCTGAAGGAGTCTCATTAACAGCAGCCAGTATGATCCAGGCTTTAGCTGCTGGGTATCTTTGTGACCTCTCAGACCGTTTAACAGATCAGACACAAAGACATGTGAATCAGAGACAGAGCAGCTCTGTTCTTGTTCCTGTGGCTTCTAGTTTAGTTCCTCTTGTTTCTGTGTTTGCTCTGGTCAATTGTATCAGTGTCAAGTCTGCGTCTCATTTCCTTTGATAGTCCATCGCCTCATGTTCAGTGTGTGTTTTCTTCTTCCCTGTCTCGTGTGTGTGATTACTACCAGCTGCGTTCCCCTCCTGTGTCTCATCCCCTCGTTATCCTTTGTGTATTTAAGCCTGCATTTCCTTTGCCTGTTGTCACGTCAAGTCTTTGATAATTGTGGATTCAGGTATCCTGAACCCATCTTTGGAGATTTGTAAGTAAATATTTTAAAACTCCACCAAAGACTCCTGATGTGGCTGTTTGGACTTCAGTCATTGCAAACCAACAGTTATGTTTTCTTATTTCTAGTGTTTGGGTCCATTTCTGCCTGCCACATGCACTACAGGACAAAGTCTAAGATTTTGATCTGTTTGTTTTTAATGAATCTTCGGGTTGGCTGTAGCTCAGGAGGTAAAGCAGGTCATCTGCTGATTGGAAGGTTCATTTCCTGGCTCCCTCAGTCTGCATGCCAAATATCCTTGGGCAAGATACTAACCCTACTTGCTCTCCGATGCATCTATTGGAGTATGAATGCACATGTGTGTATGTTAGTTAAGAAGCACTGACAAAGCATAGAGTGCTTGTGTGAATTGGTGTGTATGGGTGAATGTGGCATGTTGTATAGAGATTGAAAATGTTACGTCATTCAGGGGTAAAACCGCAAAGTATTCTGGGAACTCGTGGCAAGCGGTACTAGCACACGCAGGCTTTCAATTGAATTCAGTTACACAGAAAAGAAAAGAAAACACAAAAAATGGCAAGAAGCTGTTGTATTATTAACTGCAATAGCCGGTCGCATGACAGCCACGGGAAGCCGACGGGTAAAGAGATCGGTTGTTATCGGATTACGTCGTTGAAGAGAAATTGTTCGAGCCATGTTTCCGAAGTAACAAAGAGGCGACTGGATTGCAGCCATTCAAAGACCAAATATAACGTCCCAGAACACTCCAGCTCACATGTTAGTCTGCTCCAAGCATTTCCACAAAGGTCAGAGTTTTTTAGTAGTTAATACGTCATTTTCATAACATAATTGGTGATATAGGTTACAAGCAAGTCTGGCGCTGAACAGAAATTGTCGCGCTATGCTCCTTTGTTTATTGTGCATAAATAGTGAATTGTCCTGACACAATATTGTGTTTCGCTTCTGTTATTATGGTACATTGACAAAAACATATACTTTTATTCACAGGATAAAACAGTTGTTTTGTATCACTAATTGCCCAGTGCGATTACAGCATACAATATTATTGTCACTGCTACATTTCTGTGATGAACCAGAAATTATTTCCACTACTAATTAATTACCGTTGAGCTCAAAGGTCCTATTAATAAACGGTTAACGAATGTGTATTTATGAAGACGATTTGTGAGACTGGTAAACTTATGATGTGTACGATGGTCTTTACTTTCTACACGGTGCATTTCAAGGTCCTGTACCCATCCGTCGGTAAACTGTACCTGGGCTTGTTGCAGTGACCTGAAGTTACTAAACTTCGAGTGTATGCACTCACTCCAAGAACCGTTTAATTATAAATATGAGCGTGGTGAAAGTTGGGCAGCACGCTAACGTATTTTGTCCCTCTGTGTGCTCTAAGGGTCTGACCCTTTCACTCCTTTGATTTTTTCCTCGTATCTTTTCTTTGACTTTTCATCAAGTCTGTCTTTGTACAGACCGGCATTGTTCTCCTTCGTTTTGTACATTCCTCTTTTGGGAGGCAAAGAAAAACCGAAAAAGGTATTGGAACCGGAGAATGAACGTTTTGCGGTGCTGCAAATGCTTGCATTTGATGCGGTACTTGGATTGTTTTGCCACGGGTTCCCAGCATGCAATGCGCGAAAGTCACGTGGTCTGTCAATCTCTATAGAGCGCTTTGAGTACTCTGGGAGAGTAGAAAAGAGAAAAAAAAAAAAAAAGTAGAAAAGCGCTATATAAAAAAATGTAATACTATATAAAAACCAGTCCATTTAGCATTTGGTCATATTTATCCAGGAAACACAAACATGTAAAGAAGCTCATCACAGCTCACTGACCTCGTTGGTCCAGGTTCATCACTGAAGAATGGAGGCTGATCTTTGGACCAGTCACTCCTCACAGATGGACAGATGGATCCTGCAGACTGTGACCTCTGACCTCTGCAGACACAAACATATTTTATTGAATGATAAATTCTCTGATAAAGTGATTGAAGCAGCTGTGATCACACAGACTGCAGATAATGCAGCTGTTTCCTGTCAGTAACAGTCCTCTTAGAGTTCAGCTTTTTAAAGGAAAACTGGACAAAACTAAGTTCAGCTCTCTGACCTCGTTGGTCCAGGTTCATCACTGAAGAATGGAGGTTGATCTTTGGACCAGTCACTCCTCACAGACGGACAGCTGGTTCTTGCAGACTGTGACCTCTGACCTCTGCAGACACAAACATGATGAAAGTGATTGAAGTAGCTGTGACAGACTGCAGACTGGGCTCACACAACGAGCCTTTGTCTAATAAAGCACCTGCTCTCTGAACACTTTTCTGAAGAGGAGCTGCACAAACCTTTGTTTGCTTTCTAGAGCAGCGTATCATCCTCAGAGCACAGCTGGCACGCTTGTTTCTGTTAGCTTAGCCACCAGGCTAAAGTCAAACTACCCACTGCTAGCAGCTGTTTCTATCATAGTTTAGGATCCAGATGTGAGCGCTCTAAATTTACACCTCTCATTAAAATAAATAGTTAAAAACAGCCAATTGTGTCCAAATGTGTCTTAAATCAGATAAACTGACAGTTACACCTGAGCCTGTGTGTCCTTTGAGACACTGCTCTGCTACAGAGATGCATTTTAGAAACCAGGAAACATAAAAATCATTTAAATCAGACACTAAACTGACATCAGTTCATCTTACTAACAGCTCACCTCTCTGCAGCAGACAGAGACCAGTCACTCTGTAAGGACACGCAGCTGGGTTCAGGTCCAAGTTTGCGTTTTCGTTTTCTTCTACGTTTCTTCCTGTGAATAATGATGGAGCAGTGATGTGAGTGCTGAGCTGTGACATGGAGAAGAGTCATGGACAGTTAGAGATGGTCATCTCACCTCTGAGCTTTGGTCTGGCTCTCATGTTCCCCACACAGAGTGCTTTTAGAGGGAGGGGCTCCCTCCTCTCTGTCCTCACACTGATCCATGCTGCTCAGCTCACACACACTTTCTACCTGCAGTGGAAACACAAATCATTCATGTGCACATCAACTGAAACCCTGCTTTCCATCATGTGTGCTGTCCAGATATCAGCTGCTGCTTTCCTGCTTCATCTCAGTGTCAGCTGGATGCAGTCAGACAGCAGTGTGAGGCAGAGGAAGCTGCCATCAGCTGCTCTGCTATCAGTCCACTAGAAGGAGCCGTGAAGCACACACGATGCATTCACTGACACACACTGATTTAATGGTAATAAGAAAAATAAGAAGTGAGAGTTTGTCTCTCTAAGTGAGTTAATGTGGACAGAAATCAAAAGGAAGGTGGACGAGGCAGATTTTAACAACACAAGGAGTTTGTTTTGATTTTCTGTTGTTTGTTGTTTCTTTCCTAACTGTGTAGTTTTAATTTAAAAAGGAGGAGCATTTTAAGAGTACAGCTCTGTGTTAAGTAATCTCTGCCCTAAAAGCTGGAGGTAACAGAGTTAACTATCCTAAGATTCTTATTAAGAGTGACCAACAGGGACACCATTAGAAATGAGTATATTACTGGGACAGCTGAGGTCAAACACTTTGGGCACAGACAGTGAGACTGACATATGCTCTTTGAGTTAAATCATGTCTGTGTACAAACAGAATTTGATAACTATTATTTTAGAGTACAAGTAATTGTGACTTTTTATATTAAATCTGATTAAAACATAATGAAAATAAATACTACATTCATCAATGTTTTATTTATTTCAAACACGATTCTTCTGTCTCAACATCTCACTGCCTGGGACATACCTGATAACTAATGTCTAATTATCTGTTAATGTTTTCACTAATTTAATATAATAATTTTATTTGGTCTAATGAAGTCAGCGTGAATAAACAATGCAAAAACTTTTGTGTTGTTGCTGTTGTTGTAATTACTTCCTGTTGAAGTAGATTCAATATTTGTAACAAAGGATTTTTAAACAGACAGAAGCCAACAGGTTTAATTCAATTCTTTACCACATCTATACATCCACCTCCACTGTAATTATAAAGGCCTCTGACCTCCAACAGTAGTTTACTCTATAACTGCTTATGGTCAAACAGATGTGTCAGTCTGACAGCAGTTACTGTGGAACAGTGGCCAAGCTCAGGCTGCAGTTAATGAGAGGAGAGCAGAGGTTATAGAGCATTTTCAGTGGCAGCTCCTAATTTTTAACCTATAATAAAAATATTAACATCTTAATAACATAAGAGCAGCCCAATCTTGTTAAACACTAAAAATCTGCTTATTGGCTCTAGTTGAGCAGGATATCTTTAGTCATTTGAGGTGTTTTAAATATGCTAGAGAAACAAACTTTGACTTGAGTTTTTCCATTCAGATATGTTGTCACATCTACATTTTAAAAATGTATTTTTATTCTGGGACTACAGGAATCATTTTAAAATTTTATGATTTCAAAATAAGCCTCTCTATCCTCTCATTTAACCCACAGAACAAAGATCCCAGCAGGATATATCTGTTTGGGAAATACTCCACTCATTCCCCTTAACCTGAATCAGTGCTTTCTCCATCGATTCTTCAGATACTAACATGAAAACATGTTCAGCAGCTCTCTGTTCTCTGACATGGAAAACAAACTTTAACATCAGCAGCCGATTTTGGATTCTTGTGTGTTTAATTTTAATGTAAGAGACAGACATGACACAGCACGCAGATCCGACGGCGCACAATTTGCTTTGAGGTAGCAGCCAAGAAAGGTGTAGTTTGTGTCTGTGAACACCCGTGTGGATGAGCGTGTTTGTATTCAAAAGACTTCTCCATGTAGCGATCTGCTAGAGCTGGGGTCTCAAACTCCAGGCCTCGAGGGCAGGTTTTAAATGTGTCCTTGATCTAACACAGCTGATTTAAATGGCTAAATTACCTCCTCAACATGTCTTGAAGTTCCAGAGGCCTGGTAATGAATAATCATGTGATTCAGGTGTGTTGACCGAAGGTGAGATCTAAAACCTGCAGGACACCGGCCCTCGAGGCCTGGAGTTCGAGACCCCTGTGCTAGAGGGTGTTGGGAGCCATAGCCCCGTCCCCCAGGGCATGTAGCAGGCATGGAGGAGATCCAGGCCCCAGACATCCAGAGGCCCTAGAGTGCGAGAGCCCAAGGAGGACCACCAGAGGGGCATCCGTGCCACCCTCATGGGAAGAGCTGAGGAGAGCCCCAAACGAGAGGTCAACCAGCAGCTACGGAGCAGAGGCCAGAGATTTTAACTTAGCAAAGCAAAACTGTCACTATCTGCAAAGTTTCAAGGCTCATGTTTGATGATGACGAACATGCAGACATTAGATACAGAAGGACTGAGAACATAAAGGGATAAAATAATGCTTATTGAGGGGAACCCAGGAAAGTAGAACACAAGCAGCTCTCTCCTCTGGGCTACCTCTGTAGCATGGACATGGTTTGGTTTTGAAAAATCTGACACAGACCAGAAAACTGTAATTTCCAAATTATCCCGTAAACGCCATGACAGACTAAAACATGACAAACCTCTTCTACAACCTACGCAAATATCACAAAAGAGATTAAGAGAATTTACAAATGAGAAGCAAAAAAAAGCAATAAAGAATCAACAGGTGCTCAAAATAAACCACAGAACAAAGAACAGTACAACAGGCTTTTGCATGTGGAACGCAACAAAGACTCGAAGATGGAAGGAGATAACAGTGGCTATTACAACTTATATCTGCAAAGATATAATATATAGGTCACAATGGCCAGCCAAAAACACTTCACACAAGTTGAGTTGCGTCATTTATATCACAAGTGTGTGCCCAAAGTAGGGGAGGAAGTCTGCAATGTTGCTACGCTGCAACAATGGATATGTGGACGAGCCGCACAATGCATCCCTATATGAGCTTGACATGCATTCCTATGTACAGCACTTTGCGTCAGCCGTGGTTGTTTTAAAGTGCTTTATAAATAAAGGTGGTGATGATGATGATTTCATCTGTGACTAGACACTGTACAGTCGAGGTTTTGCCGTCTAGTTTGTGTTGCTACGGATAACACTGCAAACAACATCCTTGCACTTCAGCTGAATGAGTGGCACACTTACAGTGTTTTGGTCACTGTCTCCACCTAGCCATCGGTGAGTGTTTAAATGTAACATTATATGTCAGTAAAGTTTCCTGAAAAATACCTCAGCGTTAAAATAAACATAGCTTGGTACTGATATGAGAAACTCCTTTTCATATCTGTCATTCAAAGTGACCCAAACTGTTTCTAAACTCTGAAGAGCAGCCGCCTGTTGAGATGTTTGACTGTTGTTCCTGAATGCAGCACATAGAGAGACTTTTCAATCTAAGTTCCATATGACATAACAGACTGAAGATGTGTCAATCTTTTTCTTTTAATAGTATAAGTCAGCCATTGAACCTGGCCTGTATTTGTATAGCACTTTACTTAGTCCCTAAGGACCCCAAAGCGCTTTACACTACATTCAGTCATTCACACACTGGTGATGGTAAGCCACACCCACCCTGGGGGGCACTGACAGAGGACACTGGCGCCACCGGGCCCTCTGACCACCACCAGTAGGCAAACACGGGGTTAGTATCTTGCCAAAGGATATTTGGCCTGGAGCAGCCTGGGATCGAACCACCGACATTCTGGTAAGTGGCTGACCTGCTCTGCCACCTGAGCTATTAATAGCCTATTAAAAAAAAACTTTTGCATTTTTCTGTGTGCGTGTGTGTGTGAGTGTGTGATGATTTGTACATGATATTTGTTATATATTAATAATAAATCAAACCCTTTGAACCAAATTATATCTATTTTGTACAGAAGACAAAGTGCAGGTATTATAGATCTTTTCTTTATATCTATATTTTACTTTGAAATAGAAAAAATGAACAATTTTGCACAAACAAACATTACAATGTAGATATTGTACTAAGGTAAACTGTTTTCTCTCACTGCTGTGAATATGAACTCACTTTGATTTTTAACAAACTAAACTTTATAGTGATGTGTAGGAGAGCAACATATGAACAGCTACTTTAACATTTGAATACATTTTATGGCTTTTTTCCCCACCTCTCGTGATCTTATAATATATTTGCTTGTTCTTCATAAACAGTAAGGTGGATCCACGTAGATTTTTTTTTGTTCAAATATTTTGATGGCAGCATGGACATAAGTTTTATATCTCTGTGTGTTTATTTTTTGGGGGCATTACTGTATATAACAGTACTGTTAGAGTTTAATATTATTTCTGTACAACTGTTTGAACAAAAAAGCTTATAGTTTCAAACCAGGACTTTAACTTTGATCATAGTTTCCAGGGTGAGTTATAAATACAGCAGCTCTGAGAACTTCTATCAACAGTTTTCTGAATCCCCTAAATTCCTGATCTTCTTTCATGGTTGTTGCATGTGTTGTAACAAAGTTTATTTTAATATATTACTCGTGAGTGATATGTAAGCATCTTAAATGTAATGACTAATTACCAGAGCATTTTAATTTAATACAGTCATTTTAGTTCAGTCTGAGAAATGTAAAAAGATCTTTGTTTCAGTGTGAACAGTCTGTTGGAGCAGAGCTGTCAGTTTATGATACTTTTTAAAAAAGGCCGACTGAATCAAAGCTTAGTCTGTTTTAAACAGCACTTTATAAAGTTCTTTGCTCTCCCTCCACCTGCTGTCTCTGAACACAAAGACCTGGAGGGGGAGAACTTTAAATGAGCACTATGACAGATATGCAACCAACTTTATATGACCTCAGTGATTGACAGAAAAATGAAGGAAGACATCTGTGGTGGCTGAAACGCCATCCAAAACATAGCCACAGACAGCAGAGTTATATGCAGATTTTATAATACAAACACTGAACTCTTTGAAAGCAGTCTCACAGTCTCTTAGACATTCAACATCTAAGTAAGTGTGCCTATCGAAGAATAATAAGGCAAGTTTTTTTTTGTTCTTTTTTAGCCAAACTATAAAACATTAGAAGGACATGTATTTAGTTTTGATTTTTCCAAAATCATTTCATTGATCACTATAAATAATTTAGTTTTAATTTTATGTGTAGTTTTTATTTCTATTTTAGCTTTCTTTTGATCTAGTTTTATTTCTGAGTTCAGTTTTAGTGAACTACAATAACTTGTGTGTTTTGTAACGCTTCTTCCTGTTGGAGCAGAGCCAACAGTTTTTGACGCAGTTTTCTTAAGACCGACATGTTGAATCTGTATCTAACACACATCTATACAAAATATTCATTTACGAAGTCCGCTCTCCGTCTCCTGCTGTACTTGTGAAGGTAAACAGTCTCCAGCCGAGCTCAGAACACATTCAGTTTGTTTGGTCCGATTCCCGGATCACACAGTAACAGAAAATGGCGGAAACACTCGGCCTCATCGGAAAACATTACACACTTTTAACGGAGAGACCGGAAATAAAAACACACAGTTTGTTGTGTGAGGAAATCAAACATGAGCTGAACAAACAGTAAAGTTCATGAAGACAAACTGTTAAAGGAGGAAACAAAGCAAACTTACAGTTTCTTCACACACCAACAACAAGCTCCACTCCACACCTGGACACTAAACACGGACACACAGGTGAGCTGCTTCCTGGAAGGAGGCGGGACTCCACCTCGAGCTCCACACAGGTGGGATGGGGGAAGAGGCAGATTTTCACAATAAGAGCTTTTTGTTTTAGAATGAATGTAACGTCCCACTGATGATTTGTTAACTGTGTTACCATCAGTAGGGATCAATAAAGTATTCTGATTCGGATAACTTGGTCTCATTTCACCATGTTTCTAATTCAGGAAAATAAAAAAAAAGTATTTTTATCAGTGATAATTATCCATATTAAACTATTCAGTTTGAAAATCAACATTAATTTGGCTCTCCTTCCACTTTTTCAACAGACTCGAGCTAATCAAATATTTCTGTCACAGTTGTTTTACAGACAGATGTAGGCCACTTCTGTATATAAACAAAGCTGATAAAGAGGTATGGAGATGATTTAAAGTGTGTTGTTGTGCAGTTGAAGCTGTTTGTGTGACAGCCTGACCTCCTGTTAAAGCAGCTGTGAATAAAACAGCCAATCAGATCAATCAGAGAGAGAGCAAGAAAATCAGGAGAGGACACATCGGTAGTTTGGTCCATTCACAGAAGAAAAGTCCAGCGAAAGGCCTGGATGGTAAATGGCCTGTACTAATATAGCGCTTTACTAGTCCCTAAGGACCCATCCATCCATCCATCTTCATCCGCTTTATCCGAGGCCGGGTCGTGGGGGCAGCAGCCTAAGCAAAGAGGCCCAGACCTCCCTCTCCCCAGCCACCTCCTCCAGCTTATCCGGGGGAACACCAAGGCGTTCCCAGGCCAGCCGAGAGATATAATCTCTCCAGCGTGTCCTGGGTCTGCCCCGGGGCCTCCTCCCGGTCCCTAAGGACCCCAAAGCGCTTTACACATCCAGTCATCAACATACATTCACACACTGGATGTCCACGACAATTGTCGTTTGGGCAATCCAGGATCCCTATTTGATTATTATTATCATCATATATCCTGCTTATGTGGATGCACTTTTCTATCTGTCAGTGCTGAAGCAGACGTCACTGATCACATGACTCTGAGGGATGTTTCCAGCACCTCGCTGAATCTGAGCCATGAAGATTTGAGGCAGCTCAATTCAATTCAATTTTATTTATATAGCACCAAATCTCCAGATGAGTAAGGCTGGTGTGAAGTGTGATTGAGACTGCATCCTCTGTTGATCTGTTCCTGCAGTAAACTGTAGGCTGTCCAGGTCAGCAGGGATGTTGATGTGTGGAAGAACGAGTCTCTCAAACACTTCATGATCATTGGTGTCAGAGCGACCGGGCGACAGTCATTCAGACATTTTACTGACTGTCTTTTGGGCACAGGAATGATGGTAGTTGATGTGAGGCATGTTGGGACTGCAGCCTGCTGCAGAGACAGATTGAAGATGTTGGTGAACACCCCGGCAGCTGGTGGGCACATGACTTCAGCGTGCGTCCTGAACCCTGTCTAGTCCTTTCATCATCTGTTCTTCTTTAAACAGCTGACTCTTGTTGAGATGAAATTATTTGAAATGCTTCAGTTCTCTGCTTTATATGAACTAAAATGCCACGTAACCATATATTGTAGTATTAAGTGGACATGGCCCTGAAAATAAAGGCATTAAACTACGTGTCCTTGGGGGGTAGAAGGCTGTAGACTCTCGCTTGCCTTGGAGAAAGTAGATAACAGGGAGCATCTTCTAGTGGAAAGTTACTGGGACACTGTTGTTGGGTGGCTGTAGCTCAGGTGGCAGAGCAGGTCAGCCACTAATCAGAAGGTCGGTGGTTCGATCCCAGGCTGCACCCTGGCTGCATGCCAAATATCCTTGGGCAAGATACTAACCCCATGTTTGCCTACTGGTGGTGGTCAGAGGGCCTGGTGGCGCCTGTGTCCGGCAGCCTCGCCTCTGTCAGTGCGCACCAGGGCAGCTGTGGCTACAATGTAGCTTGCCATCGCCAGTGTGTGAATGAATGGGTGGATGACTGAATGTAGTGTAAAGCGCTTTGGGGTCCTATGGACTAGAAAAGCGCTATACAAATGCAGGCCATGCAGGCCATTTACCATAGACTAGAATGAGCTGGGAATAAAGACTGTTAGGGGTGTGTCACCATGCAGGACGCATCTCCCTTCCAGAAGTAACTTTGTGAGAGAATAAAGTGTGAAAGGGTTGACTGAGCAGTGTTTTGTCTTCCATCGGCTGAAGGATCAGAAGAACTCGGTGAAGTGTTGATATTTAACACTCTAAATTAAATCTAACAATAAAATATCTGCATTTAAGAGGAACCATTTTCAGCGGGAGCTGTGTGTTAATACGTGGAGATCCTGAATGCTGCTCTAACAATGATCAGATTAGATGTTCAGTTCTCTTCCAAACCCCTGCTGTCTATTGTTTGATTGTCCACTCAAATAAAAATCAAAGCCTTCTAACATCTGTTTGTTTGTATTCAGGCATACATGTGGAACAGGCTTTCTATGCTATTATTGCCACAAATGTCAGTGCACTGGGGGAAACAGCGCCCCCTGTTGGTGTGGCCAGTTAGTCGAGGCTGGCTGCAGAAATGACTGTCAGTCTGCTGAAGCTACACCAGAGTGTGCTATGTGGAGTGGTGAAGCCATTTGTACTGAGCCCACACTGTTATATTTCCACTCAGGAAATAAATCTGCACAGATTCCTTGTGTTCTTTAAAAATACAACAACGCAGAGCTGAGGAGTTTATTTGGGCCTGTTACAGTCGGGTGAAGCACAAACTGCTTACACATGTGACCATTGTTTTGTGTGAACCTTTGAAGTACAGACTAGTGTAACTGAATATTGAGAAAGAGCCGCGTCAGTAAATCCAGAAGCTTTTTACCATCTAAAGAAGTCTTTGTGCTGCTGCAGACGTCAGTAAATCTGACCCTGAATGTTTCTAACTCAAAGCTGATGTTTCACAGGCTGCTCTCCTTTGAATGAGCTGCAGAGATCAGCAGGGGGACAACATGTGCTGAAAGAAGATTCACTGAAGAGGTTACTGATAGAAGACACGAGGTTCAAATGCAGCCTGTGTTTGAAGCACAAAGGAGACGCCTGCTGGAGCAGCTGGAGTCCTGCACACACTCTTCACTACACAAACACCTCCTACAACATCCACTCTTTCCACTCTGACTGCTGTGTTTGTGGAAACACTCCAACACACACCGCTGCACATATGAACATGTGTGTGAAACACTGCTGACATTAAACATGAGGGAGGATTGATTCACAAACACACAACAACATTTACACACACATGACCTCTGCAGGACGACACACGCCTGATTGAATGATTTTCATTCACTGCTGTTTCTGTACAAAGCAACACTTTGTTTCTATTCTGAGTGTTGTTAATTATATCAGTGACGTCCTGGCGTCCTCTTGCACTGACAAAAACATGCAAACAAATTAGTGGAGCTGTGTACCATGCAAATGAAATTTGACAAAAAAATTCTTTAAATAAAATTCCAAGCTGAAATGTCTGTGGAAAATACCTTGGCTATGATAGCCTGCAACTTCAATCCCATGGCTCCCCCCTTGGAATGGAAAAGGGCCAACAGTTTGGGAGTGTACTCATCCAGCATGGACATGAATTTGGGTTCAAGGTGTACCAGGGTGATCCTGTAGAACTCATCCTGCAGCTGAACGACAAAAAAAACCATGATGCAGCCTCAAATTATTTGAAGTTTGAAAGATTACATTAAAAAAAACCAAAAGCCCACCCAAAATGAATTTGGAACTCACATGAGATGCCTCAAACAAAGCTGGCCATCTGGCTTTGATGTCTTCAATGCTGGGGGACAGGTTGACAATTTCATGTCGTCTATGTGCAAATGTTTTAGCCATTTTTTCTTTTATCACTTTGTTGTTGTCTCTTTTCTTGACTTCAGTAAGCAACTGAATTCTCTCTTCTTCTTGACTGTCCTCATCTTCACCTGCTGGATAAGGCGGAAGGTAATTTACCTCTGCTTTCCGAGGCTTTTTCACTTTATTTGCAGACTTCTGGTCACCTGGACTCTTGTGTTTCATGGCATTGCATGTCAACTCAGGAACACCAAACCCTCTAAGTTTTGTACGATAATTGGCCATCTTGTATTTGATGCTTTGTTGCCAACCATAATAACCTGAGAAAGAGCCAGGTTCCTTGAGACAAGGGTATTTTGTCACAAGTGCCTCAGCAACATAACTAACCTGTGCACTTGAAGGATAGGCCGTAAATGTAAATATAGTTTCAGCCAACTTCTCAAGAATATCAGTCTTTACTTTGGAGGTGGGCAGAAGATTTCCATTCTTTTTATACTCCTCAGTGGCTCTTTCCAGGTACATCTCAGTTTCATATGCAAACTGTGGAATGGGAAACTGTTTCGGCCAGGGCTCACAACGTTCTGTGGTCTTCTGCCTTTTGAGAATAATGGTGTCCTGAGAAGAAGTAGATACAACTGACTCAGCATATGAGGAGTCATAGTCAGACAGTTGGCCAGAGGGGCCGCCAAAACTGTCATCAACCGGAGTCAAGCTTAGCATGACCGGGGTGATGCCAACAACCTTCACAGTGTCTTTGTCTTTTATCTGGTCAGCTCTGTGAAGAGTGAAGTAGTCCTGGAATTCTGGGTCAAAATACTGAAGACTGAAGTCATTTGAAATCCCAAAAGTATCCTTCACAACAGTCTGCAGCTCCTCCAATGTTGGTGGGATCCCTGATGGAAGAACCAACTTCTCGATTTGGTCATCAATAATTACACAAAGTTTTGCCTCCATCTTGTTCAACCTAGAATAAAATGTAAATGGGCAGAGTTAAATTTCCCTTCAATTAAATAAAATTAGTTATTACTTTTCATTTATACAATAGTTGAGATATAAAACTATAAAACAAAAAGCACACTTCAACACACCAAATGTTGCAAATAACAAATACTTGGGAGATGTACATGTTATCAAGTTTTTGTTGTTGTCGTTTTGTTTTTTGTTTTTTTTTACCTATTATTCACAGCAGATGTAACGTTTCAGGGTTACCAAGTGTTTTCTTCCCACATTGTAAGAAGCCAAGGGCCACATGTCACCACGTTTCTGCTGCTCCAAAAGACTGATCTTGCCAGTGTCCTCCAGTTGAAAAGATCTCAGATGCTCTACATACCATGCAGCAAGTAACTTCACAATGAAATATACACAATTGTCCAAAACGACTATCTGTATTATCTCAGCAAAGTCTGGTAGTCCACATGTTGAACCATTAGACAGGATCATCCCAGCAGTGTATCTTGTTCCACTGTAGGTGACAGTGGTGGCAAGCTGCACACAAGTCAGAGATGGTGATCTTGCTCTTAAATCTGCCTGTATGTCTGGATGCAGCACATCTACAGGCATTCTGGATATTTTTGTGACAAGCAGGGCAGGTTTCACCTCTTTTGATTGCATGTGGTATGCCATCATCATTTGATGCCTTGTAGAAAGGGTCAGCAACACATTTTTGAAATTGTTAGTGTGTCTCACAACTTGCTTGAAAAATCTGTGTTTCGCCTCAAAGCGCATTGTCCATACTCCAACCAATGGCCCATATTTTTCTATTACAGCAGGGTAGTGCTCCAAAAAATGGTGTTTTGGTGTGAGCCTTTGATCAGGAAAAACTTCCAAATATCTGACACGATGTTCAGATATTTTAAATTCAAGGTAGGCAATACTTTGTGTTGTGTGAACAGGGGCAACCACTAACTCAACAATGTCCTTCAAAGTCAGAAGAAGTTGCCAAACAGGATCATCTTCAGGTACACGTAAACCAACAAGGAGAGGCAACAAACGTATTAGGGCCCAGTTTTCATGAGCATTTCCTCCCACAGTTTTGCGACCAGCAAAATTTGAAGGGATTGCTTGTGGACTGTTCAATTTGTCTGAGCCCTTATATGGAAAACATGTGATTATATTATTCAGTTCAGTCAAACTGAAGTAGTGCTTCTTCAAAAAAACTTGAAAACACAATGCTAACTCTCTTGGCACTATTCCCTCAAAAAGGTCATGAAGGACATCTGGTGGGTATCCAGACACAAAGTGAAAATTATTAAGTTGATCAGTTAATGGACATGACCGCTTTAAGCCAAAATGAGGCACTAAATTTGGATTTTCTTTGACAGCTTGTACGTGTAAAACATAGTCATCCTTTTTTTGAAGTGGGAAGACCCCAGACCGTACTTCATATGTCTGGTACTCTGAAGAATGTCCAAGGCAGAATCTACAAACATATGGCCTGTTAAAACTTTCAACAAGTCCACTAATTGCATGAGCACCAAGGTTATCAGCTACAACACAGTGTAGGGCGCCTTTAATATTTCTCCCTAAACATGAAATAAAAACCCCCTCCTGTTCAAGAGTGACAAGATCTTTCAAAAGTGGATCCAATACTACTTTGTATTCAAACTGTTTCACATCAACAGATTTGCAAAGTAAAGCTAGTTGTATTGATGTTAAGGCAGACTGTAATCTCAATGGCAAATTGGCCAAAACCCAATAAACTGCAGTTATTTTATGTTTTTTTCGAGAGGTTCCTAATGGGTTACACACCTCAAATTCATCAACATAAATTATTATAGAGAGTCTTGTTTCTTCTACAGCATAAAAGTCATTGTCCTTAAAACACGTACCATCAAAAATGGACTCAAAATGCCCAGTGCTACTTGAGCACCTCGAAAAGGCTTCCACTGCAATATCTTTGTTCTTCAGTACTTCTTGCAAAGTCTTTAGAACTGGTACATATTGAAAGCTCTTTTTTTGTTCAGCATCAAGAATATATTCAATAGGATCCACAAACTGGAAATGCTCCTTAAAATACTTATTTCTCTTAAAAGCTGAACCAAGTGGCCCGCCTGCTCCAAGAGCTCTGCTAATGGGATGAGAGCTGCACAACTGTTCAGCCAAGTCCTTTATGATAGTGTGGTCAACTGTGCATTTGTTAGATTTCAGTGCTGAATCAATTATATTTTTAACCGCCTCCACAGATGCTGAAGAAGAAATATAGAAGAGATCTTCAACCAAAGCATTAATGCACCTCACTGAAACATTGTAAGTGCTTTCTAACTTGAGTAGAAGTAAGCCAAGTCCTTGAAGAACAGTACAAGATACACTTTCTGGATCAACATCACTAGAGCATTCATCACTGTTGAGTTCAGGGACATCAGAATGGTCAGTGTTCTGACTAGGATGACTTTCCAAGACTTCTTTCTTAAAATCAGTTAAGGAACAACATGTATGTCTCCTGCCTTTGTGCTTTAGAAATGTATTGTATATATTTCTGCGAAAGTCACATCCATTAAAAACGCAAAATACAGTTTCGTGTCTCTTCAAGTGATTTCCTATATGCTGAAAATAGTCCTTCTGAGTAGAGCAAAAAGCAGTGCAAGCCAAACACTTAAATGCAGTGATCACTCCAGGCCTTGGACTCTCTTCAGCGGTATGGTATCTGGACAAATGTGTGCGAAGGGCTCCTTGTGTTTTAAATGTGCAAGGACAACTGCCATACAGACATGGCTGGTGCTGTCCACGACCAAATGTTGCATGTTGTAATCTGTAATGACGTAGAAGATTCCCCTTTGTAGTAGAAAAAGATTTGCATATCTTACACTGCCATCCCATTTGCCAGGTCCTAAAGTGATGGAAAAATATATATCTAAGAATCTAAATAGTTTTTCATGACAAATGTAAGAGCATGGGTATCTATACACATTTGATGTTGAGATTATAGAGAAGGAGAAAAAAATCCTACAAATAATAAGCAATTATTTTCTACTTATTGTTTTTACAAAAACAAATAAGTTAGATTAAGTGGGGTCAACTTGGTAATTTTATGCCGCTTCAATTTCAAAACCATTAGTTTAATTTAATATAACATGTTATCACAACTTACTTTATAATGCACAGTCTACATGCTGATCAGGTGAATTTAAGTTTAGGGATCTTCCATTACCTGAAAGGAAAGCAACATTATCATTAATAGCAGTCTCCAAAATAAAAAATTTACACAAACACACGCAGTCATTCCAATAGATTAACACATTTCAAAACATATAAGGACGTTTACTGTTATTTTCTAATAAGGATTCTACAAATTTTCTGGTGAGATATTTACTCTTAACAGTAAATATAAACTCACTGACACTGACTTAACGCCTCTAAACGAACACAAACCTTTAGAGCACTTTTGCAAATATGCGATGTCTTGATAAACCGAGCAGGTATTTGAAGTTTACACAGCACCATTCTCGCATGAAAATATCTTAAAAGTTTGTCCAAATTCATGGGCTGCATCCTCCTGAGGACCCGGCCTTCGCGGTCTACGTGGGCCGGGTCCCCAGAAGATCGGGTAGGCCGGAAGTAAACGGCCGTGAAATTGGACGGTCTAGCCTTCTGATTAGCGTCACCGCTGTCTCGGTGGAGTTTAATAAACTCAGCCATCTGCTCCTTGCTATCTAAAATATAACAGGACACTGGAGTAAACTCTCGACCGTCTCACACTTTTGTTTAATCAGTTTTCTGTTTGACGTTTATTCAGCTGTGTGAAAATCCCGGAGGATTAATAAAGTTTTGTTTTATCTAATCTAATCTAATAACTTTAATCTCAGCCAAACCGATTTACTCACGAACAAATAAAACACTGAAAAAAACCAAACAATAACATTTTTAGGTTGTCTAAGTGACTTATATATTACGTTTAAACTGAGTAGCGAAACCCCGCGGTGATCTGAAAATGATGTGCCGGGAGTTGTGGCGTTCTCAGCGGCTTCAGTGACCCTCGAGCTGCCGGCTTGCTATTGAGCTGGTGGGTAGCAGATGCTCCGAAAACGTCGAAGCACTTTTGCAAACATGCGATATCTTGATAAACCGAGCAGATATTTGATGTTTACACAGCTACTTTCGCGCCTGAAAATATGTTAAAAGTTTATTTTGTGACCCAGAAAGATTACTAAGAGTAATTTTAAAACTTAGTAGCGGCCGCCATTATTATTGGAAACTGGAGTTCGAAAAACTGACTGTGGCTGACAAAATCACTCACAACTGAGCGCAAAACATTTTCATGAACTTTTAAACGTGGATGAAAGACGTTAAAACTCATCGGAATATATCGTTGATATTTTTTAATACGGTAAAACATGTGGTTAGTTAAAGCTGTTCAGTAACACAGTCGTGAAGGCTTAGAAAGTGACCTTGTGCTAGCAGTCCACTAACTGCCATTTGTGTAAAAATACGATACTATCATTACAGTGATGATTATTAATAAAATTTCGACGTATCATACTGTTTAAAACCTTTACTCAAAACCGATATACGTTATTGTTTAAACCGTGTCTTATATTTGAACAAATTAAGAAGTCTTACCTCTGACAAAATGGAGACGTACACTCATGAAGCGCGTGTGTCCTGCACGTGGCACAAAGGATTATGGGCGGAAGTGTACAATGATTAAAATGAAAATGCTTTCATCAGTTAAATCTATTAGATTTCTTAAATTTTTTTAGTACTCAAACATTTTTTTTAAAATCTACTCAACAAACCATTGCTGAATTTACCCCAAACAAAACTGTGTAAATTTAAATAACTGAACATCTCAAAATTGTTGAATTTTGATTAGATTTGATTAAAACTACTCGTACACGTTTTTACTGAGTAATAATTACTATTACTCTCCTATTAGATTCTAATTAACCCCAATCACAGTTTTTACAGTGTGAAGGATGAAGATGTCGAATCTCTACACCTTGACATTGATCTCCTTGTGCCTTCATCTAGTTTTAGAAGAGACATTTCCTGGACCGCACTTCACATGCTCTGTACCTACATCACCATCCCTGAGAGTCGCAGCTTGGCCCGTCACAGGGTGAAGTTATAAGAACGTCTTATTTTACCAAGTCCTCTCTCAGGTTCCTAAATCATTGATGGCACTGAGATAGTTTTTTACAATAATCTCTTCTTCTGTAATATAAGAACCTCTCCTGCTTTTAATGGTACTTTTCATTTACTTCATTCTCGTCCCAAACAGATGCTGACGAGCTGACACAGTCACATGGAAGAGGGAGAGAAATCTGACAAAACTAATGATTTCAGTGAACCTCATGTCTAACAATGACAGATGTATAAAATAAATAAAGATGAAAGTTACATGTGTCCTCTTTAGTTTTCTGTGTTACTAATACTCCACTGATCAGATGTGTGGCTGGATGAGGCTCCTAAACATGATGAAATGCCCACAGTGGGAGGCCTTTGTCATCACATGCTTGAACTCATATGTTTGCATATGCTGAACAGGCAGTGGGACTGTATTACTACATGCTGTAACTGTTGGGTAGCAACCTGCATGAACGCCGTACTGAATATGACAGGTGTGGTTGAACTGCACGGACACTCTGAAGCTTCTCCTCTGGCAGGACAGGAGTGAGGCCTGGTCCTGTGAGCCGCTGTGAGGATGTACTCGGGGAAAGGTCACCGGCCTCAGGCTCTTCACCTTTTTAAAGACAAAGCAGTCATTTAGATAGAAGATTGGACAGTGTTCACCTGCACAAAGAGAAATTAAATTAAATGTAATTACTGACCAACACTCACAGTGTTTTCTACAGCTGTGGCCAAACATTTAGAGAACAACAAGTGTTGCTCTTCACACACTTTTAGATCTTTTTGTCAGATGTTTTCTGAAGGATAGAAACTTCTATGTTTCTACTGCATGTGATTGATTATATTTGCTCAGCTCTGAGTTCTAATTGTAGCTGATGTGAAATGACTGAACCATCCTAGTGACAGCTCTGGATCTTAGACTGTAGGATCCACAGGATCCACAGGACTGAAGAGTATCTGCTGCATTTACTCAAAGAGCTTCTGATGGTCCCGTTCAGCTCTTCCAGGTTCCCATCCCAGTGCTGAGGGAATGATCTGTATTCCTGACTGTGAGGAAGAGGCTGGGAACCCTGATTTCCATCCATAAATTCAATCACAGAAATCAGATTCGCTAACAGTCTGAATTTGGAGACCTGACCAGAGTCGGTGCTCAGCTCTGCTGGGTTCACGGAGGCTTGGAGGGTCACTGTCAGATGGTCCACTGGTGATTTTATTATTCCCACTATTCAAACTAAACCACAGCTGAGAGGAAAGAGTCTTGCACATGGTCACATGGTTTGTTTCTGATCTAGAAATAAGTTGATGAGCTCTGAGACTCGCTCATGTTTTCTCTTCTATGGAAACCTTAATATTAGCCATAGCAGACATGCTGGCACGTCTCAGGAGGAGGAGGGCACCAAATGCAGAGGTCAAAGGGGAGCTGAGGTATGTGTGTTTAACTGTGAGGTCACCAGGAGGAGGAGCTGGTGATGAAAAGCAGCCTGTGTGTATATACAGTATAAAGTATTTAGTGTGTATTCAGCCCTGAGGAAGATGAAGGTGCAGCTTTGCTTTGGCCTTCCTCTGCTAACAGCTAACTAACCTCAGCCAGATGTTCTGCAGCTGTTTCTCTAACATTAGAAGTTTATAATGATGATGACCCCGAGCGTGTTTCTGCTGTTCTGATGGATCTCCACAGAGCATCCTGACACATGTTAGCTTCATGTGGGTCAAAGGTCAAAGCTGCTGACTGTCAGGAAGCTTCAGAGAAGATCAGACAAAACATCATGAAACACCCCTCTGACCTCAGAGCTCCAATCAGAGCAGGAACGAGCCATGATGGAGGCCCTGAGGCCACACCCACACTTCCTGTCAGTCACTCTGATTGACAACTAACTCCATCATGTGATCCTCAGCTTCCATCGTGTCTGTGAAGGTTCAGTCATCCAGGTCATCGTAGTCTAAGGAGCTTGGAAAGAAAAGTGTCTGGACTTCTTAAGTTGCTTGATCTTGCTCAGGGAGAAGTTTTCGACACTCTACCAGCAGACGTGCCTTTGCGAGGTCCTTCCGCGCCTGGTCATGTAGCCAACGAAGCTTAAATTTTGGTAGTGTCACAGCAGCCAGCAAAGCATCTTCACTTCCAAGGACATGTGCAAACCTTCTTTTGACTGCCTGTAATAACGACACAGTAAAAGTGCAAAAAAAATTTTTGCATGAGAAAGTATGCATTGTTTCAACATTAAATTAATTAAATATTAACAGCATGCTGTAGTTTTATATAGAATGTATTTTAATTTGTAAATAGTGTGTATTTTACTACTCTGTATTTATTTTATTTATTTATTGGGGTTAAGTATCTGTAACTGTAACAGCATTCACTTGCATGTGAACAGCACAGCACAATATAAAAAGCAATTGAGTAAAACATTTCATTAAAGATAAACACAAATGAAAATATCATCTCTTACCTGGACAACTGTATCTGGTAGCCCAACAAGAATTTGCTGACCATTTTTTATAGCCAGAGTCTTGGTCATCAGCGATTCCAGTGTGGGTAGGAGTGTGCCATAAAAGAATGTCCAGTGCCACAGTAAGTGGTTTCATGACTGCACAGTACTCTCTGATACACTGATGCTCCCTCTCACTGAAACATTTCAACTGTAATGTGGATGAGATTGTGTTCAGCTCCACCACAGGTATCTTTGAAATTCTCTCCAGAGCATAATAGAATGAGTTCCACCTTGTTGTGCAAGGTACTAGTAGCTTCTTTGCAATAATGTCGTCCACAATCTCAGCAGCCACTGTGGAACGACTGGCCTTGTTCCACAGCCCTGCACATTTTGTGGTGGCACTTCTGTAGATGGTTTTTGTTGCAGCTTCAGACAATAGCCACTTCTCCACATCAGTGCATCCTCCTCATATTCAGAGTCATCTGACTCAGGTGCTGGCTGGTACACTTTAAAAGCCAAAATTGGAGCCATTATCCGTTACAGTTGATGTGATTTTAAACGATAGGCCATGAGATGAGTTAATGTTGTCCAGCTCAGATGCAATACTGTCATACGTATGTCGACCCATAAATCGCCTGCATGCCAGCGCTGCTTTCTCACGTTTCATGTTTTGTGCATTTATCCAATGAGCGGTCACACCAAGAAAACTTTTATTATGCACAGTCCAAATGTCTGCTGTTGTGGAGATGTATTCTACCATGTCAAGTGTATTTTTGAGCTCTGACTCCATGTTGGCATATTCTTGGTCTAGGAAACTGGAAAATGTCTTTCTGGATGGTGCCTTCCCAGCTCTCCCTCGCACAGGTATATGACTAATCAGTTGTCTGAAAGCATGGGACTCAACCGTTGAGATGGGTTTCATGTCTTCCACAACATACCTGGCAATCAGCCTGTGTAGCTGGGGTTGGGTGATGGACTGTGCAGCAGGCTGTCCGAAATCAAGCTTTCGTTGTTTTGCTGGAATAGCGTCAACGGAGCTAGAGTCACCGACGTTACCTTCGGGTTCTTTTTCAACTAAGTTGGTAGATGCATGCTGTTTCTGAAGATGTTTCATCAGATTAGAATTGGTAGTCTTTGATGTCGAAAGAGTTTTAGAACCTCCACAGAGAGTACAGTTCACGACAATATTCCTGTCTTTTACCACCGGAAAGGAGAAATAATGTGAATATTTCCAGGAGAGAAAACCCATGCCTGGACCATCTTCGACTGCCGCCATGATTGCAGCTTACATCACAGTGTCACGTGCCCTTTTTACGTCCAACACGGAAACTGCAGTCGTGGTGCTTTCCTTTGTACTTGGGACTCAGAAATTCGGGACTGCAGATGAGCTGCATATGTGTTTAGTAGTAATTTGTTTTTGTAGAGGGCTAGCAAAACAAGCGTTTTTGAGTGCATCGCCATATTGGAATCCAGACTTCTCCAACGAGGCTAACCAGAACTCCGTTTACTCAAGTGTGACATTATTCCCAGGTTCGTGTTCCGATTTCCGAGGTAAGTCAAACGCAACACACGAAGTAACGAGTAACGACCCTATCTAAATCTCAGTAACGAGTAACGCGTTCCTGATTTTGGCATAATAACTAGTTACCGTGCTCGTTACCACAATAATAACGTAGTTACTGTAACGCGTTAGTCCCAACACTGGATATGTCATAGTGCTTGAAACGCACATGAAAATATATTAAATGTTGATTCTTTTTTTTCTTTTGGTTTGTGGAACAAAAATCAGCAATAAAGAAACGCGAGCGTAAAACTTAGTGTAGAAGTGCAACAAACATAAGCCGGCTCATTTTTTTTTTTTTCTTGCCTGTCCCATTTGGTTCTTTAGCCGTCAGAATTGTTGTCTGAAG
Source organism: Maylandia zebra (assembly GCF_041146795.1). Classification (NCBI taxonomy): domain Eukaryota; kingdom Metazoa; phylum Chordata; class Actinopteri; order Cichliformes; family Cichlidae; genus Maylandia; species Maylandia zebra. The sequence continues at coordinate 8,424,939 of NC_135169.1, read as the reverse complement.
ACCAACAAGGAGACCCAATGGATTTACTTTGCCAAATGGATCTTCGTGGCATTGCCGTATTGGTCCATTTGGTCGATCTTTGTTTTTATTATTTATTATATTTTATTTTCAGATGTTACAGACGGGACAGACATCAGTGAGGGATAGGAAAGGGAGAAAGAAAGAGGAAGGAAAGGAAAAACAGAAGGGGAGAGGGACAGTGAGAAAGGGGGGGGAGAAAAAAAAATAAAAATCTCCTGGATCACCTGTTGAGAGAAGAATAGAAGACAAAAAAAACAAAAAAAACAAAGCAACATACTAAACACAACACCATCGCATTAATCTAGCTAAGTGTAAACAGCAGTAAATACTAAATATTCAATGTTGTTGTGCAGCACGCAGGACAGATGTGCTTCGAAGTAGTAGCCAAGAAAGGTGTAATTTAAGTCTACGAGCAGTGAACACCCGTGTGCATACCTGTGTGGATCAGCGTGCTTGTATTCCAAAGGTTTCTCCATGTAACGATCTGCTAGGGAGTGTGGGGGGGGGCCACAGCCCCGTCCTCCAGGGTATGAAGCAGGTATGGAGGAGATCAAAACTCCAGACATCCAGAGGCCCCCAGAACACAAGAGACCATGGAAAACCAACAGAGGGGCAGCCGCGCCACTGTCCCAGCAAGAGCTGAGGAGAGTCCCAGATGAGGGTTCACTCAGCAGCCGCGGAGCAGAAGCCAGGGGGAGTTGCAGTGACGCGCCCGTGAGCTCCGCCGGCAGCCAGCTGTGCCTGAGTGACCGAGCCCCAGGCCGAGAGGCCGGGGGCACCCCACCTCCGAAGTGGTCCGAGCGAGCCCCAGGTTCCAGGCCCCGATAAGCGGCCGCCAAGGAGTGAGCCGGTGTGTACCTGGATAAATAAGCCGGCTCATTTGACGTTGTGACGCTTTAAAAGGATTTGCACACCTACATCATTATTTACGGTTTAAATTGTGCTGCCTTTAGGTGCACCTGGTAAATTCAGGAATCTCTACTCCAAACCACAGCAGGTTGTTTTAGAGGCTTTTCTGGGTTAATGTTTGTTTGTTGCCATAAACATGTCTGTGATCGCTGTGTTGTTCTTTTTGATGCAGGATTTCATGTAACTCGGTGCTAAAATCATAACAATTAAGTTTAACAGTTCTAGTGCTCATGCGTCAGCTAGCATGCGTCAGCTAGCATGCGTCAGCTAGCATGCGTCAGCTAGCATGCAGCCTGTTTCAGTTGCTCCTGCTTTTACTCTTTACTCTAATTTTTTCTTACTTATTTCTTTGTCCTTGTCAATGGAAAATTGTATTTAGTAGTCAGTATAATCTTTTAGTGATATAAGTTTGCTTATGGTAGGATGCTGTTTGTAGTTATTTGGTAGTGACAGGATGTGTGATTTTTAGCAGGCTTGGTGCACCCCCACATCCTGGGAGCATGGGAGAGGTCGTACCTTGTTTTATTGTTTTAACGTAGCTATGTCTGTTTTAGTCTAAGTGCTTTAACTGCTGGACTTCCTCACCGTGCCATCTAGGGTGGGGGAGACTACCCTCTTTATGACCAAGGATGTACCTTTTGTGCTTTCATGTTATATGACCCTTTGATCAACACACACACACACACACACACACACACACACACACACACACACACACACGCCGCTCAATGGAGTATAAATAAAGACCGGGGCAGTTCTCTCACTGGAGTCTCTTAGAGTGGAGGCTGCCCTTGCTAGCAAGAAGTTCTGTGTGTTTCTCTTCTCTGAGTCTTTACTGAAGAAGTGTTTTAGAACATTTTCCCTAACAGTCCTTTACTGAGTGTGTTCATCTGTTTAAAAGCTTTCTTTTCAAACATGTGGATCGAGAGAGTTTTTGTTCTGCTGTTGCTTTCACTGAGGAATGGGACCGCAGCACAGCAGCTACACACCAGAGATCAGCTGAGCCGCCTGATGCTGGTGTCTCAGATTAACTGGTGTCTCAGATTAACTGGAGACGGTCAAACAGATGTGTGACAGACTTTAAGGAGCTGCTGCCAACAAACCAGCAAATAAATAGGGATGGGTACCGGTGTCCAGTGCCATGATGGCACCGGTTCTGACATAAACGGTAGTAACCAGACCGAAAAGCAGCGCACATTTCGGTGCTTTATTTCGGTGCTTTTTTTTCCTGAGCTGTGATACACTTTTAGCCAATCATTTTACGTTTCCGAGGATAGTAGGCGGGGCCAGGTACGTACGTTCTGTTAGACCAGAGCTACAGATTAAAAATGCCCAAGGCGAAGCGGTCAAAAGTCTGGCTGTACTTCACAGCAAAAGATGCAAACTCAGCAGCAACAAGTGCTTTAAGCTGATACTGTGATACTGTCAAAGGAGGTAACACCTCAAATCTGATGAAACACCTGGCGACGCATAGCGTTTTTTTTAAAGCCGAGAAATGCGCCGTATTTGATAGCTTGCTGCGAGACCTCACACCGAGCACATCTACTGCGGGTGTGGTGCCTGTTATCGGACCCGGAGTTAGCAACATCCCCCAAAAACACGAAGAGGAGAGTCCTGGCCCCTAGCCCTGCCAGTGTAGCAGAAATGATGAGGATGATGATGCAGCAGCAGCCGTTCTTCTCTGCGTGAGTAGCTTAATGTTGTTCGTGTGTAATTTACGTTGAGTAGGCTAACCACGTGATTACATTAATGCAGGTAAGGTGAACTAGCAAACATCATCATAGCTACATGCAGCTGTCTTCTTGTTTGATGGCAGATACTCCCTTCACCCTGGCCAAAAAGGCTAAAATGACCAAAGAAAAAGTGGAAAACAGTTAAACATGAGAGGTTTTTGGACAAAGTTTGTGTTTTTTCCATTGTTTAAGCACTGCTTCCAGCCAAGAGTGATACCATATATGCCCCATAGCTGCAGAAAAGGCTAACATTGTTATCTTTTTACATAAAACCAGCTGAATATGAGAGGTTTTTGGACCAATTTTGTGTTCTCCATTCTTTAAGCACCGGTTTGAGCACCGTTTGAGCACCGGCACTGTTTCAAAAGTACCGGTTTGGCACCGGTATCGGATAAAACCTAAACGATACCCATCCCTACAAATAAACACTGAATATTTCATGTGTGACATTTGTGAGGTGGCCTTAAACACAGTCCGTCAGTCTTTTTGCTCTTGAACAGTGAAATATTAAAAACTGTCTGGAGTTTATTTGGTGATGTTCTCGTGCACGAGGCGAAAACAGCAAACAAACGTCACAGTAAATCTTTCCAGCTGATGTTAGGCATCCTCCACCTGCTGAATCCACTTCAGCCTCTTCCTGCTCATGTTCCTGTTTAGAGGCACAGTCGGCCTGTAAATGGAGAAAACTGAACACAGGAATATTTGGATTTGCTTCTTTTTCTCTGCTCATGTTCAACTTGTCTGATTCAAGCTGGGAATATTTATTAGAAACAAAGTGAATAATATTATTTTATTATCACGTTGATGCAGCACATGGTTCAGTTAGCTTTGTATAAACACGTGTTAGAAATGTTCTTCAATCAGCTCTTTTTACTCTCATTTCACAGCCAGTACTTTTTACTTTTACTTGAGTAAAGAAGTTGAATTAGTACTTGGAGTATTTTTAACAGTAGTACTTCTACTTCAGTACACACTGTGTGTACTTTTACCACCTGTGTCTGAGACCTCCTTCAGGGTCCACCTGAAGCTCTCAGTCTGCTGTGGAAAAAGGAAATCCAGGTGAGTTTCTGCTGATCACCTGAGGCCGTCATTACTGTGTGAACCCACACACCACTCCTCACTCCTCCCACCCGCTGCACACAGTCACTGAGTACAGACCGGCTGATTCCTGTAAAGGGAGAGGCAGGAAGAGGCGGAGCAACAGCTGAAAAACAAGAAGCTCAACGTCATTTTGCAGAAGTGAAAGTGTGAGAGAGCAGCAGCAGAGCTGCAGTCGAGTCCTGTTTGTCTCTAAAAGAAGATTCACTGGAGTCCATCAGGTTCCTCTCAGCAACAGTGGTGAGTGCAGCTGATCACACTTCCTGCTTCTACACAAATCTTCACTCTGTTCACTTCATCAGGACTCATCACAGTCACACTGGATCCATAGAAAGCTGCTCATGTAACCACAGATCCACTGTAGGAGCATCGAGCTGCTGCTTCAGTCTCACTGTGGCTCTGCTCAGGACTGTGGACTCAGGCTGTGCTCTGGACTTCAGACTGACTCCACACTTCCTGGTTATTCATCACTTCCTGTTCCTATTAGATTGATTCTGGATCTGATTGATCATAAGGATTACAGACGTGAAAACACCTATTTATTCTTTACTGATATAAAGCCTTTGATACTGTAAACCAGCAGATTTTGGTCAGTACTTCAAAAAGTCATTCAAACATTTTACAAAGAGAGATTATCTTACTTAGTGTATCCTGTAAGAGTCACAGATGATCCTAAATCATTCATAAAACAGTCGATATTGCACTTTATAACTTTGTGTGGAAACATAAATCTCATTATTTAAACAGATGTGGACTAAATCATCCTGATATTCCATCCATCTATCAATCCATCGATCTTCATCCGCTTTATCCGGGGCCACGGAGCGTAGGCTGCGGGGGCAGCAGCCTAAGCAGACAGGCCCAGACCTCCCTCTCCCCAGCCACCTCCTCCAGCTTATCCAGGGGAACACCAAGGCGTTCCCAGGCCAGCCGAGAGATATAATCTCTCCAGCGTGTCCTGGGTCTGCCCCGGGGCCTCCTCCCGGTGGGACATGCCTGGAACACCTCACCCAGGAGGCGCCCAGGGGGCATCCTTGTCAGATGCCCGAACCACCTCAGCTGGCTCCTTTCGATGTGGAGGAGCAGCTGCTCTACTCTGAGCCCCTCCTGGATGGCTGAACTTCTCACCCTGTCTCTAAGGGAGAGGCCAGCCACCCTTCGGAAGGAGCTCATTTCTGTCCCTTGTATCCGCGATCTCGTTCTTTCAATCACTACCCACAGCTCGTGACCATAGGTGAGGGTAGGGACGTAGATCGACTGGTAAATTGAGAGCTTCGCTTTTACACTCAGCTCCCTCTTCACCCCAATCCAATCCGGCAGGCACCAACCTCCTTGCGGCCACAGCTCAATGCAGCAGCTTCGGCAATGGAGACGCTGAACATGGTCCATTCGGACTCAATTTCCCTAGTCTCCCTCTGAATGCTGTTGAAGCTCTGCCAGAGGTGTGCGTTGAAGATCTCGGGGCCTCTGCGAGACGTTCCCAGCACACCCTCACTACGCATTTAGGCGCACCAGGTCTGTCCAGCGTCCTCCCCCGCCAACTGATCCAACTCACCACCAGGTGGTGATCAGTTGACAGCTCAGCCCCTCTCTCCACCTGAGTGTCCAGAACATATGATCGCAGGTCTGGTGATACAATTACAAAATCGATCATCGGCCTGCGGCCTAGAGCGTCCTAGTGCCACGTGCACTTATGGACACTCTTATGTTCGAACAAGGTGTTTGTTATGGCCAAACTGTGATTTGCACAGAAGTCCAATAACAATGCACTGCTCAGGTTCAGATCAGGCAGGCCATTTCTCCCAATCACGCCGCTCCAGGTCTCGCTGTCATTACCCACGTGAGCATTGAAGTCTCCCAGCAGGACAACAGAGTCTCCAGGTGGAGCACCTTCCAGCATCCCACACAGGGACTCTAAGCAGGCTGGGTACTCTGAACTGCCACTCGGCGCATAAGTGCAGATGACAGTCATGACTTGTTCCCCGACCCTAAGGCGCAGGGAACAAACCCTCTCATCCACCGGGAAAAACCCCAACGTACCGGCAGCAAGCCGAGGGGATATTAGAATACCCACCCCAGCCCGCCGCCTCTCACCAGGGGCAACTCCAGACTGAGACAGAGTCCAGCCCCTCTCCAGGAGACTGGTTCCAGAGCCCAAGCGTAGAGGTGAGCCCGACTATATCGAGCCGGTACCTCTCAACCTCACGCACTAACTCAGGCTCCTATTCCACAAGAGAGGTGACATTCCATGTTCCAATTGCCAGTCTTGGCAGCCGGGGCCTCTACTCCTGGCCACCGCCTGGCACATAATGTACCTGACCCCTATGGCGCCTCCTGCGGGTGGTGGGCCTGCGGGAGGATGGGCCCATGTCCCCTTTTCGGGCTGTGCCCAGACGCTCGCCATTGGGCACCCTCCCCGGGCCTGGCTCCAGGGAATCGCTCTTTGTCGGGTCCCTCACCCAGGACCAATTTGCCATGCGAGACTATCTATCTATCTATCTATCTATCTATCTATCTATCTATCTATCTATCTATCTATCTATCTATCTATCTATCTACCTACCAGGGGGCAAAAGCCCCCACACAACATAGTCCCTGGGATCCCTGGGACACACAAACCCCTCCGCCACGATAAGATAGCGATTCACGGAGAGGATCCTGATAATTGAGGCTTTAAATATGTCAGAGTTCCACACATCAGCTGTGATATTCAAGCTGACCTGGATCAAACATGTCATCAGACACAAACATAGATGATGCTGTTTAATCCCAAAGCTTATTTAAACAAACTGGAGGACAGAATTCCTCCTTAAATGGGATTTTGATCAAATCCACTGATCTCGTTTTCACACACAGGCTTTATCATGGTGGCTTCTTCTCTACTAACATCAATCTTTGATTTGGACAAACAAATATGTGAAACACAAAAATAAATCAATGTTTTCTGAGGATCCAGAATAACATGAATGATGTATCCCAGCGAGTGACTGGAAAAGTTCATCTTCTTCCACATCCTGAGTTTGTGAGGATGTTCCAGTATCTGTGAGAGAAAACAGGACAGTTTTTACTGACGCACAAATGGACCAAATATACAGACACCTCTGAATAAACATGTTCTCATCAATGCCATTAAAATACTGGATCAACAGTTAATAACACATTTCTGAGGTTTGTGATTCATCGTCCTCCTCACTGTCAGCTCTACTGGAACAGTCACTGTTTAATATTAATGGCTCGTTGATCTGGACGTACAATAAGAAGTATTCAGTCACCAACAAGGTCGAAGTTTACTTCACAGTGATTGATGGAAAATATCCAACAAACTGATTTATTCAAGTATACAAATGATCTGGATAAATCTTGGACCTTCTGTAAAACAGTCAGAGAAACAATTTCACATCTTTGTAACGACTGTATTTATCTTCATCCCCAAACGTTGATCCTGTCCATCTGGACGCTGCACTGTACAGCAGACACTACGATGTTAGGTTTGTGTTTGGATGAACCAGTTTGTGTCTGAGTGTGTTGCTGGGTCTCCACCAGTTACTCTGAGAACTGAAGAAGCTTCTCTGATGAAACGTCTTCAAGAAACTCAAAGAAGTCCAGACGCTTTTCTCTCCAAGCTCCTCAGACTACTGACGCTTGTTTCTCTCTTTGTAAAAATGAAATTTAAAGTGAATTTTGAATCAAATGTTTCTCTTCTTTCTCCCTCAGAGTGCAGACATGTCTGCTGCCAGCAATCTGCGATCTGAAGATCAGTTTCTGTGCTCCATCTGTCTGGATGTGTTCACTGATCCAGTCTCTACACCATGTGGACACAACTTCTGCAAAACCTGCATCAGTCAGCACTGGGACATGAATGTCATCTGTCAGTGTCCCATGTGTAAAGAGACTTTCTACACTCGACCTCAGCTGAGGGTCAACACCTTCATCTCTGAGATGGTTGCTCAGTTCAGACGTGAAGCTCAGCAGAAAGCCAGCAGCAGCAGCTCAGAGCAACAAGCTGCCAAACCAGGAGAAGTTCCCTGTGACGTCTGCACTGGAACCAGACTGAAGGCCCTGAAGTCCTGCCTGGTGTGTCAGACCTCCTACTGTCAGACTCACCTGGAGCCTCATCTGACACTGAAAGGTCTGAAAAGACATCAGCTGGTTGATGCTGTGGAGAACCTGGAAGGCAGGATGTGCACGAAGCACGATAAACTCCTGGAGCTGTTCTGTAAGACCGACCAGACATGTGTCTGCGTGCTCTGCCCTGTTTTAGACCACAAGAACCACGAGTTTGTTCCTCTGAGAGAAGAATATGAAGGAAAGAAGGCAGAGCTGGAGAAGACAGAGGCTGAGATTCAGCAGATGATCCAGAAGAGACGACTGAAGATTCAGGAGATCACAGAGTCGGTGAAGATGAGTAAAGATGCTGCAGACAGACAGAAAGCAGAAGGTGTTCAGGTCCTCACGGCTCTGATGGAGTTTGTTGAGAGACGCCTGAAGGAGCTCATGAAGGAGATCGAAGACAAACAGGAAGCTACAGAGAAACAGGCTGAAGGTCTCATCAAAGATCTGGAACAGGAAATCTCTGAGCTGATGGAGAGAAACTCTGAGGTGGAGCAGCTCTCACGCTCTGAAGACCACCTCCACCTCCTCCAAAGCTTCTCCTCCCTGAAAGCTGCTCCACCCAGCAAGGACTGGACAGAGGTCAGAGTCTGTCCACCATCATATGAGGGGACTGTGGGGAGAGCTGTGGCTCAGCTGGAGGAGACAGTCTGGAAACCCATGAAGAAGAAGCTGTTAGAGGCTGAGCTGCAGAGGGTGCAGCAGCATGAGGTGGATGTGACTCTGGATCCTGATACAGCTCATCCTGACCTCATCCTGTCTGATGATGGAAAACAAGTGTATGATACTGATGTGGAGAAGAAACTTCCAGACAACCCAGAGAGATTTTCTTACTATGGTATTGTTTTAGGAGAGCAGAGTTTCTCTTCAGGCAGATTTTACTTTGAGGTTCAGGTTAAAGGAAAGACTGACTGGAATTTAGGAGTGGCCACAGAGTCGATCAACAGGAAGGGACAAATCCCACTGAGACCTCAGGATGGTTTCTGGACTGTGATGCTGAGAAATGGAAATGAGTACAGTGCTTGTGCTGGTCCTTCAGTCCCCGTCTGTCTTCATCCTGGTCCTGAGAAGGTGGGGGTGTTTGTGGATTATCAGGAGGGTCTGGTCTCCTTTTATGATGTAGGTGCTGCAGCTCTGATCTACTCCTTTACTGGCTGCTCCTTCACTCACAAACTCCACCCATACTTCGGTCCCTGTATGAATGATGGAGGTAAAAACTCTGCACCTCTGATCATCTGTCCTGTCAATCAAACTGATCAACGACTGATTTAATTGGATGAATGATTGATTTTTCTTGAAGGGAACAAATGAACATATTGAGTGTAAATCCTCTACAGTCTCCATGTTTCTATAGAATCTGATCATCAGGACTCTGATTCACACTTTGATTCTCATGGAGTTTGATTTGAACAGAAGAAAAGTTGAATCAGGAAATGTTCCCACTGATGGAGACTCGAGCTGAAGAGCAAATATCAGAGAACAAATGTCCAAAAGCTTCATTTCCAATAAAGTTTGTTCAATGCTTTGAGTGAATCCAGACTCATGTGTGGCTGTTATACGGAGCATCAGAGTCCAGCTGAGTTATGTTGGATACAAACTGCTTATTTTGGCTCTGTGAGGAGTTTTGTTCACTGAAAACTGATGAGACGGATAATATTCAAAGAACTCTGTAGAGATTCATGCATCCATGTTCTCCACCTGCAGGTGTGGAGGAGAAAGGTGGAGCACAGACTGCTGCATCCTTCCAGTCACATCATTTTGATGATTATATTTGCATGTTGTGATGATTTGGGTTAAAGACAAACAGAGTTGAACGGCTGCAGTCACAGCATGAAGACGATGCTGAAGATAAGATAAGATAAGATAAGATCCCTTTATTAGTCCCACAAGGGGAAATTTCAGAGGGGAAATTTCAGAGGGGAAATAAGGCTGCCGACCTATTGCACGCAATGGCGGCGCTATCTTACCCTCCGACCATACATACATTACACAAACATCACATGGGGAAGACAGGTCAGAGAGGTATAACAATGTAAAATGCACCACATGAGGAAAGATAAGGAGAAAAAAATAACTCCCCCCAGACTGAGCTCCAACAGGGAGATCAGTTTGAGAACAGAAAAAAACACCTCTGCACATGAAAAAACTCTTAATACACCAAAGAAACACATGACAAGTAACAAGGGTGGGTAAAGGGTGAGAGACAGCCGAATTAGACAGTACATCTAGGCCTGCAGCCTGTGCGCTGGTCTCCTTGATACACCGTCAGCATCGGAAGGGAATAAACATCGAAGGCGTTTGGAGGGGGGATGAGTGTATATCTGCATGTGTATACATGTCTCTCTGTGTGTGTGTGTGTCCATAGTTCAGCTGAGACAGTGTCCTCCTCCCTGCCAGGCGAAGTAAACAGTCTTCCAGCCAACCCAGGTGGCCTTGTAGGGAATGGGAAGGAACAGACTCAACACAGTCGTTATCAGGGTGTTGTTGTTCAGCTCTGGCCTTGCAGCTGGTGCCAAAGGGGTCTCCGCATGAAGTGATGGTGCTTTTTACTTTAGTGCGAACAGCTCATATGAATTTCAAAGCAGTTCTACAGTCTGACACTGGTCTCTCAATCTCCCTTTGGAGAGCCGCGAGCTTCGCCATGATGTGATCCGATTTCCACTCAGAGGTCTTATTCTGAGTGTTCATGGCAGTCTCAAGCTGACGGGTGGCCTGGATTGCAGCCATTCAAAGACCAAATATAACGTCCCGGAACACTCCAGCTCACATATTAGTCTGCTACAAGCATTTCCACAAAGGTCAGTCTTCTGTTGTAGTTATTACGTAATTTATCACAACATGATTGATGATGTAGGTTACAAATAAGTCTTATATTGATTTGAATTGAATTCGTTGCTATGCTGCTTTGTTCACTGTGGCTTTGCGGGCTAATGTTTGTTGTGTTTTGTAGGAAAACCAGAAACAAAATGCAGGAATGTGATCCAGACTGGGCCCCTCTATCAACCTGGGTCATACCGAGTTTAAAGCTGCTACCACAGAGAGATTTGATCGGTTAAGAGAGAGAGCGAGACCAAAACAGCCACTAAACGTTTGCATATATGTGCCCAAGTGTTGTACTGAAGCAAGCAAGTCATGAATAACTGTTTTCCAGTATGTTGTTTTGCAACCTTTTTCTTTTTTTTGTTGCATTGTTGATTTGTTTTTCACGAAGCAGCTAATAAAGCTGATGGAATACAATTTTGCCTCTTTCTTGTAAGATTCTATAATAGAATGAAACAATGATGCCAGTTATAAATAAAGACAATAATTGAATGAAAAACACTCATTTTATTTCTATTAGATCTGAAAATGTGTAACACTACAACCTAACAACAAATAGATGCGTTGGCCTGTACAGAAGATAAAGGAAAAAGAATTAACAACAGCTGTGAGATGGAATAGTCCAAATCACCAAAGTAAACTTGACCTGGGCTTGTTGCAGGATCTGAAGTTACAAAACATCTTGTGAATGTATGAACTCACACTTAGGACCATATAATAATAAATATGTGTGTGATGAAAGTTGTGCAGCAGGCTAACGTCCTTACTCCACTCTGTATGCTCTGACACTTTCACTCCTTCGAGTTTTTCCTCCTACTTTTTTTTTGCCTTTTTGTCACGTCTGTCTTTGTACGGAGCTGCCGTGTTCTCCGTCGTTTTGTACAGAACTGTTTTTGGGGCAAATAAAATGTAAGTAGGGATTAAAACCACAGAATTAATGATTACTGGTGCTGGAAATGCTAGCGCTTGATGCAGTGTTTTGATTTTGTTGCCACGGGTACCCACAAAGCAATGCGCGAAAGTCACGTGGTCTGTCAATCTCAAGTCCCATCAGGTGTATTTGGAAAAGTGTCTGCTGAATTTCTGCTAAAACATCTGCTCTACCTTCTGAATGACTGTGCTGTAGACTGACCGATGATGAACTTGAATCTGAACAAATGACTGCATGTAATGGCCTCATGTCTTCTACCCACTGAACAGCTAATAATATTGCGAGCTTTTCCCCAGTGTATACGGAAAGTCCATCACTAATCCTTTTACCTATTTCCACCGAAAACTGGGACCACAACTGCTACACCGGTTTGACCGGCTGTGTTCTTTGAGGCGTCTGTATATATTTGAACATAACTATAATATTGGACAATGTAAGCCTGAACTGTATGAGAGTTTCAAATAAATGCCTCATCCTTATTCTTCTTGTCCAACAATGTTAAGTCTACTTTAGCATCAGGAAGTATCCATGGAGGTATTGCTGGTAACGGCACTCTGTCACTAATGTTTAACTGATTTAAATTATGCTGGTTGTCTTCCCACAATCCATCCAAAGCTCTCACAATGACAATAAATAAATAAATACTAATACTAAATACTAAGCGTTGGAGGTGGCGTTGGATCCGGGGTAGGGCGGGTGATGCGTCAGTGAGTGCTTATCAGTATATGTGTGTGTGTGCGTGTCCATAGTTCAGCTGAGACAGTGTCCTTCGCCCTGCCAGGCTAAGTAAACAGTCTTCCAGCCAACCCAGGTGGCCTTGCATGGAATGGGAAGGAAGAGACTCAACACAGTCGTTATCAGGGTGTTGTTGTTCAGCTCCGGCCTTGCAGCTGGCGCCGAAGGGGTATCTGCATGAAGTGATGGTGCTTTTTACTTTAGTGTGAACAGCTCATATGAATTTCAAAGCAGTTCTACAGTCCAACACTGGTCTCTCAATCTCCCGTTGGAGAGCCGCGAGCTTCGCCATACTTGCGTTCTGTGACGTTGTCATTTCTTGTGCTCAAGGAGTCAATTTCTGAGAACTCACGGCAGTGTGCCTCCCCGAGATGTCATCCAATTTGCGCCCAGAGACTTTATTCTGAGCGAGTCCTTCCGAGATGTATCCAGTCTGCAGTCAGAGATCTTATTCTGAGTATTCACAGCAGCCGTAGCCTCTCCAAGATCTTATCTGTGCTGACTCAATGAGCCCATTTTGAGAAACTCACGCCTCTCCCATCGTTCCAATCCCAGCGGGCAGCCTTGTGGGGGTTTGAACAGCCGGTTCCATTTTCTTAATTCTTCGATAAGTCAGGGCCAAGCCAGCTCCAATCAGCCAGAACCCTGTTACCATGGTTCCGAATAGGTAGATATCTTCAGCACTCAGGCTCACCCAAGCCCAGACTTCTTGTTGAGAAAGGGGTGTCAGTTGCATTTAGGGACCAGTTGATCCAATCCATAATTCCTCTTTTAGGTTTTAGAGAACAGACTGTGAGAGAATGTTCCAGGGAAAAATAATAAAAAACACAAGACAAGGACACAAGAGGCTAAGCAGGGAAGATAAGGGAGAGGAGGAAAAGTGCGTCCACCTCCTCCGAGAGCCAAAGAAGAAGAGAGAAGTAAAGCAAGTGTGTAAGTTCATCTCTGAATGTTTGTAAACTTTAAACTTAACAACAGATATAAGGAGCAACTGCCTCCCTCCCTCTCCTGCTACTACTTTAATCGTTAAACTGATCAATGATCAGCTGATCGCCTTTTCTGTTGCGAGTCCGTCTCTCTTGTTTGTTTTTGGCCCACTTTGCACCAGAAAGAGGAAACCAGCGGCTGAACAACAGCAGCACGTTTAAGCTTGATAAGCTGTTGTTAGAATGTATTTAATATTACTTTCTACACCAGGATCTTTTTCTACAGCTGACGGCTGGTAACTGTGCAGGGGTGGATCTAGCAAAGTTTAGCCAGGGGGGCCAATAGGGCATGAACAGGGAAAAGGGGGCACAAAGACATACTTTTCTTTCTTATTCTCATTTAAAATGTGTAGCTTTTAATAAATAATTATCTGAATCTTACACCCAAAATTTTAATCTGATGTAAAATGTATAGAAGTCCATTACTGTATATAGTAACTGTTAAGTCTAATATACCCTAGTAAGCTATAGTAATTCTTCCTTTGGGAAGGTACCATCTGTGCAGTCTGCAGTTCTGTTGAAGAAAGATGTTGAATCTATTTAATTATTCTTGAAAAATAAATTATTTCTGTGCATTTTTTTTTCCACACTGCATCAATATAAAGTTGATTACGTCGATTAAGCATCATGAGGTGGAGGGTGAGGGGTGGTTCCCTTTTTTTTTGGGAGCTTGCAACCCTATTAGTTAGGTTGCTTACTCTTTAAAATACCAGAATAGGGCTTTAGCTTTAGTGTTTGTTTTTTTCTGCTTGAACTTGAGTATGTACTTATACAAAATGCAGCAAGATATAAAAAAAAAACAAGCAAAAAAAAAAACAGTTTTATTGATTAAAAACACTATATCGGATTCATATCGGTATCGGCCGATATCCAAATTTATGATATCGGTATCGGACATAAAAAAGTGGTATCGTGCCATCTCTAGTTTGAACTCAAACCTCAGTCGTTTCTATAGTGAACCAAGCAGCCAGTGAAAGTGAAAGTGAGAGAGTTCAAAGACACTCAGTGATTGTTTACACCACCTCCATCCACCCACCTGCTTACATAGGCTTTATATCAAATGTTCTGGGTGGTTATTACAAAGTTAACTCTAAAAAAAACATCTTTTTAAACTGAAACTTTTAAATTTTTCTCATAAATATCAGGAGAAGCAGACAGAGGACGGTGAGAACTAGCCTCTGATATGAGGATCTGTTGGTATATGAAGAGCTCAGAATGTTTCTTCAGTGATTGAGTTACAGAGCTTGCAGTGTTTGAGGTTTTAGTCCAGGTATACCTGAGATGTTAGAACAGTTTTGTTAAAGGAACAGAAATACGGAGAAGCAGAGACCTGAGTGTGACCATGAAAACAGGATTAAGACCTACTGGTTACACAGCAGGGGAGATGATGGAGGATCAACCTCACTGACATCTGTCTTATTGTTCTGTTCTCAGATTACCCAGTGGAGATGGTGGAGGTGGCACAGGGGGAGAAGTCTGTCCTGCTGCCCTTTAAAATTAATGAAGAAGATGATGTTCCTCAGGACGTCAAAGTGGAGTGGAAACACCAAAACATGACGGTCCATGTGTATCAGAACAATGAACACCAGCATCGCTTACAGGACCAGGATCACAGAGACCACAGAGATGAATGAAGATCCTCTGAGAACTAAAGACTTCAGTCTGAAGCTGAAAGACCTTCAACTTAGTGGCCATGGTGACACATGCTGCTACAGAAATCAGTGACTCTCAGTGTCAGAGGTGAGTGTAACAGCTGTTGGTCTCTATATTCAAGTAGAGATAATAGAAATAATAGAAAGCTCTGAGGGATCCTCCATGAGTGATGGCACTGTTGATTGGTCACTACACGCTGATCTCTAATCTGGAACATAACCAGCTCTAGAGCAGGTTAGGTCTACAGCATCTGTTACCATGGCGATTTATCCCAGTAAGAAGTGAACACCTCCATCGTACAGTAATCCCAGAGTGGAGCCTGAAGTTACCTGGATAACAAGGATGGACAAATGCTTTTACAGAAATCAGTGACTCTCAGTGTCAGAGGTGAGTGTAACAGATGGTTTTTTTATTCATTTATGAGCGGTCATTTCCTGTGTAGCAGCAGTATGCCCTTGCTTTGAAGTAATTTACCAGGAGCCACTGTGCGAGACATTAAGGTAAAAAGGTACTCAAATTCTTACAAAGCTGCATGGTATCACAAAAGTGATTGTACAATCAAATACATCTGCATAGAGAATCAGAATTACTCACAAAAGACTTTGAACACTTACTCTTCTGGCTAAAGAGACATGTGGAACACATTTTTGTGAATAACTCAATTGGCCTTATTTAAGGTCTGGGCAAAAATCACCTCCACGGGAGAGTTCTAAGAATAAAACCACTGCTGACCAAGAACACCACAAAGGCTCATCTCACATTTGCCATAAAACATGTAGTTTATCCCCGAGGTAACGAACGCCAGGACTGCCATAATGAATCAATTAAATACACCATATTTAATTACATAAATATTTACAACACATGTAATTAATTAATTATTGACACATTTGATTAATTATTGACATATTTAATTAATTAATAACACATTTAAATAATTATTGACAGTTTTAATTAATTATTTAATGATTTATTTATTTAAGTACTTGTACTTGATTATGCCCCGGAGATACAACGAAGAAGAAAAGAATATGCGGCAGCGAAGAAGGTGCTTAAGGGCTTCCTCTCTTTGCTCTTTAAATGCTTTGCTTCTTTTATTGATTTTTATGCTGATTTTTTCTCTTTTTTGCGTATGAGCTTACCTGCGATAGCTTCTGGACACTTATAGATCATCAGGACTAAAGTGTTCTTAACAGAAACAGCAACATTTTTATAGTTACCTTATCCTCTACGCAGGCATCTGTTTAAAGCAAATGGATTTAATTTTAACAAGTCAGGGGTGAAACTGTTCACCTCCAACTTGTTTTATTCCATACGTCATCCATCTGTGCTTGGTGCCAAGGCTGAGATAAACGAGGAGTTATCTCATAAAGAGGAACAAACAGTACTCCAAGAACAGACAAAGCCCAGCAGAAACCTTGAGGAGGAGCTCCATCTGCCCCCACCCGGGAAGAGCCTCAGAAAGGAGAGACATCTGAGGCAAGAAGAGGCAAGAAGAGGGGTCCCTATTTGCCTCCAACTCTCTCAACAACACCAACGACCAGGACCAGGATCTTCCCCAGTCCCCCAAACCCCTGACAGGCCATCACCCTCCTCCCCCTCCCTTTCTCCCTCCTCCCCACACCTGAAATTCACTGAAGAGATGATGGAGCGGGTCAATGCTGGGCTCAGATCTACCCCCCGTCCCAATCCCTTTTTGTCCCCCATAAACCCCCCACCAGAGCGGCCAAAGGTTCGCCACCGAGCCCCACCCTCAACAGAGCAATCGAAGTCACACTGCCCAGCCTCGCCCCCCCTTAGTTCCTCCTTACCACCTTCATGCTCTGTCTCCACAGTCTGATGCGTGATGTGTGGAGGGTCCGGGCTGCGAGGATTATGGCAGTGGTGACTTTTCCCAGGAGAAGCTGGGACCCTGTTTACTAGAAGGTTTTAAAATTTCTGTACTTTTAGGTGACAGGAGACATGTGGCCTGGTCAAAACACAGAGAGCTGCACTCTAAAAGATCTTTAAACATAGTAAACATACCTTGTGTGCCACAGACTGCTCCCAAACACGAGGGGACAAGTAATGCCTCTAAAACACTTAAGTTGGCTTTATTAAACATTAGATCTCTAGCTGGGAAAACGTTTTTAATTAATGATTTAATCACTGAGCACAGCCTTGATTTTATGTTTTTAACTGAAACTTGGTTGGACCAAAGTAACAGTGGAGCTGTTCTCATCGAGACGACCCCTCCTAACTACAGTTTTATCAGTGAGGCCAGGGTGAGCAGGAGAGGAGGAGGGGTTGCTGTCTTATTTAATGAATCATTTCAATGTAAGCAGCTATCTCCTGGAAGTTTTCAGTCTTTTGAATATGTGGCTTTACAGCTGAAGGCCCCATCCAAAGTTGTGTTTCTTAATGTTTACAGGCCTCCCAAATACTGCACAGACTTTTTTAATGACCTCAGTGAACTGCTGTCTGTGATCTGTGTTGATTTTGACTGTGTAATTATTGTTGGGGATTTTAACATTCATGTGGACAACCCTCAGGACAAAGGGACTAAAGACCTGAGTAACACTCTGGGCAACTTTGGGCTGACTCAGCATGTAACAGAGGCCACACATAATAGAGGACACACTCTTGACCTACTGATCTCCAAAGGCCTGAGCATTTCAAAGGTTACTGTGTCTGATGTGGGCCTGTCTGATCATTACTGTGTTTTCTTTGAAAGTAAAATCTCAGCCCACACAAATATATCAACAACAGTGATCACAAAACGGTGTATAACTGAACACAGTAGTGCAATTTTTAACCAGGTCTTCCCATTAACACCTGACCTGCCCAGAGGGTCAGTCAATGAGCTCGTCAATAGCTTCAATGCTAACATGTTAAATGTAATGGACACTATTGCTCCCATTAAGGTGAAGGTTATCTCTGGAAGGAAAAAGTCTCCATGGAGAAACTCCACACTGGTGAAAAATGAAAAAAGAGAGTGTAGGAAAGCTGAGCGCAGATGGAGAAAAACAAACCTCCAGGTTCATTATGACATTTATAAAGAGAAACTTCACAATTATAATTTACAACTGAGGAGTGCAAGGAGGTCCTACTTCTCTGACATCATCACTAAAAACAGCCATAATGCTCGGGTCTTATTTTCTACAGTTGACAGGCTAACAAACCCTCCTGTGTCAGTGGCAGCTGAACTTCATTCGACCATGGCCTGCAATGACTTTGCCAAATTCTTCACAGACAAAATCCAAAAGATTAGACAAGCAATTGGTACATCAACAGCAGATCCAGACTATGTACTGTGTCCACCAAAAAACTGTTTAAACACCATGAAACAGTTTCACCCGATTAACAGCAAAGACCTGGAGGACATCTTAGGTCAACTGAACTCCTCCTCCTGCTGTTTAGATGTCCTGCCAACAAGTTTTTTCAAAAAGGTCTCAAAGACTTTAGAGTCAGACCTGTTACAGATCGTCAACTTTTCTTTATTATCAGGTGTGTTTCCAGAATCACTAAAAACTGCTGTAATCAAACCTATACTGAAAAAGGACAATCTTGACAAGACACAAATGAACAACTACAGGCCGATCTCAAATCTCCCATTTTTAAGTAAGATCATTGAAAAAGCAGTTTCTCAACAGCTCAGTTACTTCTTAAAACAGAATAACTGCTACGATGCCTTCCAGTCAGGTTTTAGACAGAACCACAGCACTGAAACCGCTCTGACCAAAGTGTTTAATGACATATGTCTGAACACAGACAGTGGAACAATGTCAGTCCTAGTTTTACTGGATCTCAGTGCAGCGTTTGATACAGTTGACCACAACATATTACTCAAACGACTGGAGAACTGGGCAGGTCTTTCAGGAACTGTACTAAACTGGTTCAAAACATACTTAGAAAACAGGAAATACTTTGTATCAATAGGTAACTTCACATCTGAGCAGACAAGTATCACATGTGGAGTTCCCCAAGGTTCCATCTTGGGACCCCCTCTGTTTAACATTTACATGCTCCCACTGGCACAGATTATAAACAACAACAAAATAAACTATCACAGCTATGCAGATGACACACAAATATATATCACAATGTCACCAGGAGACCGAGGCCCTGTACAGGCTCTTGGTAAATGCATTGAGGAAATTAATGACTGGTTGTGCCACAATTTTCTCCAGCTAAACAAAAACAAAACTGAGGTAATAGTCTTTGGCGCCAAAGAAAAACGATTACAGGTCACCAGAGAACTTCAATCTATACACCTAAAAACCACAAACCAGGCGAGAAATTTGGGTGTAGTGATGGATGCAGACCTAAACTTAGAAAAACACATTAAGACAATAACAAAGTCAGCTTACTATCACCTCAAGAATATTTCAAGGATCAAAGATCTGATGTCTCAACAGGACCTGGAAAAACTAGTCCATGCATTCATCTTTAGTAGGCTTGATTACTGTAACAGCATCTTTACAGGTCTACCTAAAAAATCAGTCAGACAACTACAGCTCATTCAGAACTCTGCTGCTTGAGTCCTCACTAAGACCAAAAAAGTGGACCACATCAGTCCAGCTCTGAGGTCTTTACACTGGCTGCCTGTCCGTCAGAAGATAGACTTTAAAGTTCTGATGCTGGTCTATAAAGCTCTGAATGGTTTAGGACCAAAATACATCAATGACCTCCTGACCCAGTATGAACCTTCCAGATCCCTCAGGTCATCTGGATCCGGTCTTTTATCAGTTCCCAGAGTCAGAACCAGACACGGAGAAGCTGCATTAAGCTTTTATGCTCCTTTATGCTCCACCGAGGGCCCGGTGGCGCCAGTGTCCGGCAGCCTCGCCTCTGTCAGTGCGTCCCAGGGCGGCTGTGGCTACAATGTAGCTGCCATCACCAGTGTGTGAATGGGTGTGTGAATGGGTGGATGACAGGTTGTGTAAAGCGCTTTGGGGTTCTTAGGGACTAGAAAAGCGCTATACAAATACAGGCCATTTATATCTGGAACAAACTCCCAGAAAGCCTCAGATTAGCTGAAACACTCAGTTTATTTAAATCCAGGTTGAAGACTCACCTGTTCTCAGCTGCATTTGAATAAAACAGCAAATCCGCACTTTTAAGCTTAAATTTTAAATTTAAATTTTAACTACTGATTTTATCTACTGTTCTGATTTTTATCTACTGTTTTTTTAAATCAATTTTAAATCGTTCTTTTTATTTGTTTTTGTTTTTTAATGTCTCTGTAAAGCACTTTGAATCACCTTGTTGTTTAATTGTGCTATATAAATAAACTTGCTTTGCCTTGCCTTATTGTATATGCACCTGATTGTTGTTGGAACACTTTAAAGTATTTGTACAGATAATACCTGAGTTTACTTTTGCTTCATTTCATGTAAAGCTTGTATAGATTTGGTGTTTGGAAAGATCTTGGACATGAACAGTTTCTCTAAGTTCTAAAAATGATTCATTAAACATGTTTGTGGCTTTCACAGTAAAAATCAGACTTTTCTACTGTCAGCTGGGAGGACTTCAGTGAGCCTCCAAACATGGCTGCTGCTTAGTTTTCCACACATCTGTACACATCTGTATGTTTCAGCTTTGTCCTTCAGTCACAACATGGTTCATCTTCATCTTAACTTCCTGCTTCTATCATGGTTAAAGCTGATGAATTCTCCGGACATCAAACACTGATGGTGTTACTGGAGCTGAGTGAAGTTTGATGGCTTTATTATCCACATTGTGACACATGGCAGCTGTCAGAGCAGAACACAGGAAGTCAGCAGGTGTGTTTCAATTCAGCCTCTGCTTCCTCTGAAGGTCCATGACATCACAGCGAGGCCACGAATGCCGTCCAGACTCCCAGGCTCCCACAAATGTGTCCTCCTTCTCCCTGGATTTGAAGGACAGGTAGGCCCACCCTATCCCAAGATGCATTGCAGCATAGTGGTGGAATATATATTACGGTCCAGAGATGGAGCAGCGCTCTCTCTGAGTCTCTGAGGCTGTTTTCTGTTTGAGTCTGGCTTCAGTCTAATTTAGCAGCTGTGACATCAGAGATTGTAGGGGAGGAACAGCCACGCCCACAGGTGAGTTTCCCACCCAGAAACAGAGTGTGGACATCACCTCTGTCTGCGCTGTGTTGGTCACAAGCTTTGTTCTGGGCTTTTAAGTGGAGGCTGGAGCTTGTGAGTGATGGAGGCTGAGAGCTGTGTTTGCACATGCTCAGTGTGACAGGATGTTGGCTGCTGTGTTTGCACATGCTCAGTGTGACAGGATGTTGGCTGCTGTGAAAGCTGAATGCTCTCTGGTAGTGATGATATACATTAGGATGACTGTGCTAGCTCTCTGTCAGAGTACCAGGGCCTCACTTTGACCACATGACTCTCAGTACACAGCATGATGTGCGCTGTAAACAGGAAGCAGAGGAGCAGGACTGAGGTAAACCTCTGAGGGGTCAAACTGAGACTGAGCTCCAGATGTTTCCACATGTTTCTGCTCTGCATGTGTTTGATGATTATTTCAGGTATAGATGATGGAATATGACCAGTCTGATGTCAGCCTGCTTCTCTGACAGCGCCTCGCCTCTCTGTGCTGCCCCCTGCTGGCTCTGATCATAACTGACTGAGTCCTTGCTGCCACTTTATTAGGTACAGCTTGCTAACACAGGCTCAGACCTGCTTTGCCTTCAGAGCTGCTTTAAATCTTCATGGCTCAGATTCAGCAAGGTGCTGGAAACATCCCTCAGAGTCATGTGATCAGTAAAGTGCATCCACATAAACAGGATATATAATAATAATAATAATAATAATAATAACAATAATAATAATAATAATAATAATAATAATAATAATCAAATGCTGATTTTTTCAGCCCTTTGTCTGGGTGCTGATCCAGCTGTGTGTGTTTGTGATGACATTAAATAAATGTCAGACTTACAGCTCCTGCTTTACTGCATTAAAGTGATGAGTTCAGCACTTTGACATGGAAGCAGGAAATGACAAATGTAGCACAGCAGCAGCGTTTAACACGTCTGAGCTGGAAACAGGAACTCTGCTATGATCATCATTCATATAACAACTTCCAGCTTTTGGTGCTCGGCTACAGTTTGGATGGATTTGCATTTAAAGATGCAAAGAGACTGAAGTGGATAGGGTCAGGAGGTCAAAGGTCAGAGCTCCTGTGGGTCTGAGGGCGGCCTCATGCTGGAGAAGGATGAAGGAGTCTGACCTGATCCAGTGTTTGACATGAACACATCAGCACTGCTGTCAGTGAGCCTAACGACAGCCGTTAGCATCATTTCCTGTCACTGTGGTGGTTACAGTGACATCATGCAGTTTGTGCTTTGACCTCCAGAGGGCGACAAATCAGCACAGACAGAGAGCTCCATTCAAACTTTGCTGCCATCAGGAATAATTCTTCAAATATAATCATCAGCAGCTATGATATCAGGGACAATCTAGACATGTGACAATACTGAACATGTAACATGACACACCTTAAACATCATGTGATCCACTCTCAGTCTGCACTTTCATTCATGACTTCAACAGGTTGAAATGAGCTTTGAACAAACATCCGTTTAGTGCTGAAATATTCAAACGCTGCAGGAAGAAGAACAACAAAGTGATGCATGATGTTTGTGCTTCAAACAGGAAAACCGAAATAAATCACGACCTGCCAACAATCTGGGAGTTTCTGAGGTGCACCTGAACGCAGCACACAGTGTTTCGATGCTCGTGAGTGTCCTCAAACGCCTCTCTGGGTGTTTCCGTCCTGCTCAAAGTTTACTTTCACTTTCCTGAGCTTCGTGGAGTGGAGCTTGTTGTTGGTGTGTATGTTTGAAGAAACTGTAAGTTTGCTTTGTTTCCTCCTTTAACAGTTTGTCTTTAGGAACTTTACTGTTTGTTCAGCTCATGTTGGATTTCTTCACACAACAAACTGTGTTTGTATTTCCGGTCTCTCCATTAAAGTCAGTGTGTAACGTTTTTCAACGAGGTCGAATGTGTCCGCCATTTTCTCTAAGTGTGTGTGATCAGATAAAACACGCTGAATGTTGCCTGAGCTCGACCGGAGAGCTCCGGGACTTTTTATTCGCAGGGACAGCAGCAGACGGAGAGCGGACATCATAAACGAATATTTTGTTTACATGTGTGTTAGGTATAGATTCAACTTGTTCTTCAAAAAAGAAGAAGAAGAAAGTGGAGACATCAACTGTTGGCTCCGCTCCAACCCTCCTGAGCTGAGCTTCAGGTTTAAACCCGCCTCCTTCCAGGAAGCAGCTCACCTGTGTGTCCGTGTTTAGTGTCCGGGTGTGGCGTGGAGCCTGTAGTTGGTGTGCGTGTGAAGAAACTCTAAGTTTGCTTTGTTTCCTTCTTTAGCAGTTTGTCTTTAGCGTTATAACAGGAAGTGGGACATTTCTATTTACATAACATAAATCAGATCAGTGAATTAGGGTGCAAATCAAATAAACTGCTGATGTATGTTAGTCTTTATATGGCTCTGTTAAATAGCATGTTGTTATTGTTGATACTTACAAAGGTCAGCTGTGCTGCATGGGGTTACTAGTTTTGTTTGTTTGAACTTTTATGAAGTATCCTTGGCTAAAGCACCCAACATCATAAAAAAAGCTTGTTTCCCTCCTCATGAGTATGATGTCACATAGAGGAGGGAGCTGCTTGTGTTCTTTTTTCTTGGGTTTAACCCCAATAAGCAGCTCCCTCCACATTATAAGTCCTTCTGTATCTAATGTCTGCATATGATTCCTCATCTTCAAGCATGAGTATTTAAACTCTGACAGTTTTGCTTTGCTGTATCAAAATCCCAGGACCAAAAACATGTGAGGCTCAGCTTTGAGGTCCAAAGGGAGATCACATCTATATGAAGGCTAACATCATTTTTGACTTAAGTTAACTGAAATAGCTGTTAAAAGTTTGCTCACACACCATCAACATCCAACACACAAAAATTCAAAAGACGCTAAAGCGTGTTCTTCAAGTCAGAGAGCTGCTCAACATGTTTTCATGTTAGTGTCTCTAGGACTTGATAAAAAAAGCCCTGATTTAATTCACTACCCAGGTTAAGTGGAATGAGTGGAATATTTCCCAAACAGAGAAATCCAATAACAAAAGATAAGATCAGTTTCTTTTTTCTATCGTCTCTTTTCTTATGCTAGATTTATTTCTCTGAATCTCCACAGCAGCAGGTGGAGGAGATGATCATAGATTCTGTTTATAGAACCAAACTCAGTGGAAAAGCCAGACTTTAAGGATAATTTAAAACACTTTCAGACATCAGTATATGCAGCCACTAAAGCTGGTAGGTCTGAATTTCCCACGAGAAAGTTCTTTCATATAAAAGGAAAAAGGAGGAGGTGAGCACTCAGGGCACAGAGACACCCCCCCCCCCCCCCCCCCCCGGCACACATGATGGAAAGGAGGATTTCAGTTGATGTGCACATGAATGATTTGTGTTTCCTCTGCAGGTAGAAAGTGTGTGTGAATTGAGCAGCATGGATCAGTGTGAGGACAGAGAGGAGGGAGCCCCTCCCTCTAAAAGCACTCTGTGTGGGGAACATGAGAGCCAGACCAAAGCTCAGAGGTGAGACGACCATCTCTAACTGTCCATGACTCTTCTCCATGTCACAGCTCAGCACTCACATCACTGCTCCATCATTATTCACAGGAATGAACGAGGAACTAAATGCAAACATGAACCTGGACCCAGCTCTGTCTCCTTAAAGAGTGACCGGTCTAAAGCTGACATTATTGATTTTAAAGTCCAGCCTGTGTCTGCTGCAGAGAGGTGAGCTGTTAGTAACATGAACTCTTTGATTTAACTGCTTGATGTTGTTGGACATAAACTGTAGTGCAAACACTTCACTGCTCCATCATTATTCACAGGAACCAACGGGGAACTAAATGCAAACATGAACCTGGACCCAGCTCTGTCTCCTTAAAGAGTGACCGGTCTAAAGCTGACATTATTGATTTTAAAGTCCAGCCTCTGTCTGCTGCAGTGAGGTGAGCTGTGAACTCTTTGATTTAACTGCTTGATGTTGTTGGATATAAACTGCAGTGCAAACACGTCATTCCCTCAATCCCCTTTAAACTGTCTCTTAAAAACAAGCCTTTGGGTTCTAAACAACTGAAAATCGCCTTAAGCAAACCAGAAGTAAAACATATTAAAAAAAAATTTGGTCTTCTCCAAAGTGGTTAATGTAGTTGTTTGGGATCCGGCTGAGGAACCTTCACATTACAAATTTTAATACTGCATGAATTACTGGAAATAAAATGCCACAACAGAATGAAATATTTGCTTTGTGAAGAAACACCAGTGAAATAAAATCATTAATTTTAAATCAGGCACGTGTCCTCCTGCAGAGAGGTAATGTGTGTGTAAATGTTGCTGTGACTCAGTGTTTGTGAATAAATCTCCATCATGTTTAATGTCAGCTCAGCTCTTTTTCACACACATTTCTATGTTCATATGTGAAGCGGTGTGTGTTGGACTGTTTCAAAAAACACAGCAATCAGAATGTACAGAATGGATGTTCTAGGAGGTGTTTCTGTTGCACACACACCCATCATGGTCAAGTGCATCGAGTGGTTCATTATGAGGCATATTAAGGCCCTGCTACCACCATCTTGGACTCATTGCAGTTTGCCTATTGCCCAAACTGGTCAACAGACGAGGCCATTGCCACCACCCTACATTTTGCTCTCAGCCACTTGGACAATAAGGACACATGTGTGAATGCTGTTCATAAACTTCAGTTCAGCATTCAACACAGTCGTTCCTCAGCACCTGATTGGAAAACTGAGCCTGCTGGGTCTGAACACCTACCGTAACTGGATCCTAGACTTTCTGATGGAGAGGCCTCAGACAGTCCAGATCGGTAACAGCATTTCCAACACCACCACACTGAGCAATGGAGCCCCTAAGGGCTCAGCTCAGCCCACTGCCGTTCACTCAGCTGACTCACAACTGTGCAGCAATGCACGGTTCAAACTACATCATCAAGTTTTCCGATGACACGACTGTGGTGGGTCTCGTCAGCATATAGAGAGGAGGTGCAATAGTTAACGGACTTGGCAAATAATTTACAGCCAAAGTATTCACTCACTGTGTCTCTACTGTTTCATTAGCTTAGCTTAGCTCGTAGCCGACTCGTTAGCACCACGGCTTCTTCACCAGTTCCTCCTGCACTTTCTTGCTCATTGTGTCAGATGTTTAGTTACTCCTCGGCCTCCTTTAGCAGTAATGATACTTGTAACAAATGTAGCATATTTGCAGCTCTGGAGGCCAGGATTACTGAATTGGAGACTTGGTTCCCCCCCGATACACCCGTAGCTAGCCAGGCCCCTGTAGCAGGCCCCTGTGCAGCCGAAGATGGCGTAGGCCCCGCTACCTGTTCCCCGGCAGACCCCAAGCAGCTGGGGAAAGAGGGCGGCTGGGTCACGGTGAGGAGGAAGCATAGTCCTAAACAGAAGCCATTCGACCACACGAACAGTGACCTGGAACTGGAAACCTCAAATCACAGGCCGAGGGGGCGGTGTGGCAGCAATTTTTCACACCAGCCTATGTATAAACCTTACACAGAGTTTCTGTCTGATTTCTCAGACCTTTTATCTGATTTAGTGCTCAGCTCAGATAAAGTAATTATTGTGGGTGATTTTAACATCCATGTAGATGCTAAAAATGACAGCCTCAACATGGCATATAATTTTTTCATTAGACTCAATTGAAGTATCTCAAAATGTAAAAGAACCCACCCACCACTTTAATCACACTCTAGATCTTGTTTTAACATATGGCATAGAAACTGAACATTTAACAGTGTTTCCTGAAAACCCTCTCCTGTCTGATCATTTCCTGATAACATTTACATTTACAATAATTGATTACACAGCGGTGGAGAGTAGACTTTATCAAAGTAGATGTCTTTCTGAAAGGGCTGTAACTAAGTTTAAGAATATAATCCACCCACTGTTATCATCTTCAATGCCCTGTACCAACACAGAGCAGAGCAGCTACCCGAACGCTACCCCAACAGAGGTCGATTATCTTGTTAATAACTTTGCCTCCTCTCTATGTTTAACACTGGATACTGTAGCTCCTGTGAAAACTAAGGTCTCTAATCAGAAGTACCTGACTCCGTGGTATAATTCTCAAACACGTACCCTAAAGCAGATGACTCGTAATCTGGAGAGGAAATGGCGTGTCACAAATTTAGAGGATCATCATTTAGCCTGGAGAAATAGTTTGCTGCTTTATAAGAAAGCCCTCCGCAAAGCCAGAACATCTTACTATTCATCACTGATTGAAGAAAATAAGAACAACCCCAGGTTTCTCTTCAGCTCTGTAGCCAGGCTGACAAACAGTCAGAGCTCTTTTGAGCCAACCATCCCTTTAACGTTAACTAGTAATGACTTCATGAACTTCTTCACAAATAAAATTTTTATCATTAGAGAAAAAATTACCAATAATCATCCCACAGATGTAATATTATCTACAGCTACTCTTAGTACCATTGATGTTAAGTTAGACTCTTTTTCTCCAATTGATCTTTCTGAGTTAACTTCAATAATTACTTCCTCCAAACCATCAACGTGTCTTTTAGACCCCATTCCTACAAAACTGCTCAAAGAAGTCCTGCCATTAATTAATGCTTCAATCTTTTTTTGTAAGTATGTTTATTGAGATGTTTTGATATAAGGAAAAAAGAAAGACACAAAAAAAACAAAAAACAGACAACATAACAACAAGGGCTAAAACACACAAATAAGACAAAATATTACACTGCAACGACAAAAATACTACTTCAACATCAGTTGAAGTAGTATTACTAGTAAAATTACTATTGTAAATTATTCAAAATTACTTCAACTGGCAATAAACAGAAATAAAACACTAAGGTGGTAGGCCGAGTTATTGGTGATCGATCAAACAGGACTTTGCTTTAATACATGGTCTAAAAATGGCTGCCACACATCAAAGAAATTACTAAGTTTGTCCGCTAATGTGTACCTAATTCTCTCCATATGTAGTAGAGCACTCAGTTCTGTTTGCCACATTTTGAATTGAGGTACAATATCCGACTTCCAGAGAGTCAAGATATTTTTCTTAGCAATTACCATTCCGAACAAAACTGCAGTTTGTGCAGCAGGGCTGAGGTGTAAAAGGGAAGAGGAAGTTCCAAACAATGCAATTATTGGGTCCGGCTCTAATGTGCAATTATAAATACCAGAAAAATATTTTAAAATGTCCAACCAATAGTTAAGCAATTTGGGACAAGTCCAAAATAAATGAGTGAGAGAGCCTTCTCCAAGTTTACAACGATCATATATCACAAATCCTGTGCAGTTTAGTTTTTGAATAATGAAGTCTGTGAAGCACTTTGAATTGAATTAACTGATGCCTTACATTTATAGAGCAAGAATGGATCCTACACAGACTCCTCTCCCACACCTCATCTCCTATTTGCAAACCAAGCTCCTCCTCCCATGCCATCTTCAAAAAGTCAGATTCAAAATTTAAATACTCAGAAAAAGCTTTCACAAAACCAGAAACCAACTTTTTAGAATCCGGGGAGCTCAGAAGAGTGTAAAAATTGACCCCTCTTCCGGAAGAGATGGAAAATTAAGAGTACTCTGACGAACATAGTTTCTTATCTGTAAATAATGAAAGAAATGTGATGCGGGGAGAGAGAACTTGTTCTGCAACTGGGTAAATGATGCAAACTGCCTGTCAATAAATAAGTCTTTGACAGTAATAATACCTTTCTGTGTCCAGACCTCAAAAGAGGCGTCTAAACATGAGGGTGGAAATGCATGATTACAATATATTGGAGTATGGATCGAAGTATCTGGTAAAGCACAACCTTTTTTGTTCTGACTAAAGATTTTAACGCAGTTCGAAACTATAAAATTATTGACCTTGGTTCGTGGATTAGAGGATGAAAAAAGAAGAGCAGGGAGGGAACTATTCTCAACCCCACCACTCTCTATGACCACCCAAGGTGCGGTATCGGCAGACATGACCTTTTTGTACCCTTCCTGCCAGTAAACAAGAGTTCTAGCATTTGCAGCCCAATAATAAAACTGAAACAGTGGCAGAGCAAATCCACCCTTAAGTTTAGACTTACAGTACATAGATGAACTTTTGATATCCTGTGAGTTTTAAAGCCCCAAACAAATGGTAATACTACTGAGTCGATCACTTTAAAAAATTGCTTATTCAAAAAAATAGGTAAATTTAAAAATAAATATAGAAATTTAGGAAGGGAAACCATTTTAATTACGTTAATGCGACCTACCATGGGAATAGGTAGAGCCCTCCATTTCTCAATGTCCTTTTTCAATTTTTCAACTTGTTCAAGATAATTCAACTTAAACATCGATTTAGGAACCTTAGGCAAAATAACACCCAAGTATTTCAATCTGTCTGTAATTTTAAAAGGCAAAACTTTCAAAATTGCAGTTAAAGCCACAAACTCACTCTTCTGCCAATTAATTGTATAACCTGAGATTTCCCCAAATGACCTCACCACATCTAAAAGTACAGGAACAGATTGCTCAGGATTTGACAAGAACAAAACAACATCATCCGCATATAAAGAAATGTAGTGCTTGATATTCCCCAATCGGACAGGGTCAATAGAGGGCTCATTCCTAATGGCTACTGCAAGAGGTTCAATAGAAATTGCGAAGAGCAAAGGGCTCAAAGGGCAGCCTTGTCGTGTCCCGTGGTGTAAAAAAAGAAAAGGCGCTGATCTATCTTGGTTAATAAGAATGGAAGAAGAGGGATGTCTATATATCATATCAACCCATGATATAAACTGTTCGCCTAAACCAAACTTCTCCAGTACCGAAGCATATAGGCCCACTCGACCTGGTCAAACGCCTTTTCAGCATCTAAGCTCAGTACTGCGATCTTGGAAGCTCCCTAGTGCCTATGATACATAGTGTTCATCAACATTTGAACATTAAAGAAGAAAAACCTCTGGGGGACAAACCCAGTTTGATCCGGATGGATAATTCATCCAACATGTCCATTTAATCTGTTTGCCAAAATTTTAGTGAAAATTTTCATATCCAAATTCAACAAAGCAATAGGTCGATAAGAGGGACATTCTGTTTCATCCTTTCCTTCTTTCAATAACAAAGAAATATTAGCTTCATATAGCGTACGGGGAAATCTTTGAGTATGGAAAGAATGCTTAAACATTCTCAATAAAAGCGGGGCCAGCTTTTCAGAGTATTTTTTATACAGTTCAATGCCAAACCCATCTGGGCCTCGGGACTTTCCATTGGGGAATTACTTAATAGCTTTCGAAACTTCTTCAATAGTAATATCTGAGTTTAAAGCCTCTCGTGCAACGTCATTCATTTTCGGGAGATCCAGCTTCCCTAACCAATCAGTAATATTGCCCCATGATTTCGACATATAGAGCTCTTCATAATATTCTCTAAATCGCTCATTAATAGCTTTAGGGCTAATTAAAATTTCGCCTGATCTTGATTAAATTTTGTGTATAGCCCTACTGGCCTGTAGGCCTCTTAGCTGCCGAGAAAGAAGCTTATGGGGCTTATCTCCAAACTGAAAATGCTTCTGTCTGATCCTAAATAGCTGATCTGTTACTTGACTAGATAAAATTGTGTTATACTCAAACTTCCTTTTAATTATGTCTTGGAAAAAAAGAGGGACAAGAGGAGGCCTTGTGGTCCTGTTCTGTGTTAATTCAGCTTCTATTTCGAACAGGCGTTTCCAGCGTTCTTTTTTTTTAACGAAGATTCAAAAGAAATAATTTCTCCTCGCATTACCACTTTAAATGTTCCCCATAAAATCGAATCAGAAATGTTTATCATTAGCTTCCAAGAAATCTGATATTTTAGTTGTCATAAATTGGCAAAAGGATGTCTCACACAGGAGTGACGGGTGAAAACGCCAGTAACCCTGTTGTTTCGTACCACAGAAGTCCAGGACTAAAGAGGTTGGAGAGTGATCCCAGATCAATATGTTATGATAAGTTGAGCATACAACTTTAGACATAAATTTAGAATCAAGCAAAAAATAATCTATTCTGGAGTACGATTTGTGCACTTATGAAAAATAAGAGTAATCTCTAATCTCTTAATGCTTCAATCTTAAATATGATCAACCTATCTCTAATGATCGGCTATGTACCACAGGCCTTCAATCTGGCTGTAGTTAAACCTTTACTTAAAAAGCATCTCTAGACCCAGCAGTCTTAGCTAATTATAGGCCAATCTCCAACCTTCCTTTCATGTCAAAAATCCTTGAAAGAGTAGTTGTCAAACAGCTAACAGATCATCTGCAGAGGAATGGCTTATTTGAAGAGTTTCAGTCAGGTTTCAGAGCTCAGCACAGCACAGAAACAGCTTTAGTGAAGGTTACAAATGATCTTCTTATGGCCTCTCACAATTATACATGCTTCCCTTAGCCTGAAACGCTCGCCTGATATTGACACTTAAGTATGGGTCTGTTGATTGATTTAACTGACTGGCTTCAAGTTCCACACCACATGGCCGCTGGACCTGCTAACCGGTCCTTCCTCGCTAGACTGCTATTACAATCACTGTCTTGCAAGCTCCATGACCTGGATGACTGAGAAACTACACAGAGAGTTATGTAGTTTCCAAGGAGTCAGGTATGGATGGCTAACTCTGTGCCTTAATCCTGGCAGGTTAGAAAACACTAATGACACATGTCATCTGTGTCATTACAGTTAAGATAATTAGACCATTGGAAATATTACAAAAGATTTACCAGTCTTTATTCTTGTAAGAGCTCCAGGTATTTATTGGTGTAAGCTGTTTTTTTTCCTTTTCCATTTCTCTTCTTTTTTTCTTTTTCTTGTTTTTGCCAGCAGCATTAAGATGGTGTTTTCTGAGAGCCAAAACTCAGCATTTTCAAATATTGATCTTTCTCCTGTGTTGAACTAATTCTTCATGATTCCTCCACAGAGTGGGCCAGCAGAGCTCAGAGGTTCCCAGAAGTCAGTCTACCCAGCAGCATCAAACACAGCTGGACTCCATATTTATGGTCTGTACATGTTCAACATCTATTCTATTCAGTCATTTCTCAAAAAGAACGGCTATTTATACTTCAAACATATTGCAAGTATTAGTTTTTCGTAGTATTAATTGAAAGATAAGACAAGTTAGAAGCACAACTAAACACTGTTTCAAATAAACAATGAGCTTTAGCAGCTGGGCTGGTCAAAAAGATGTGTTTGTAATTTTATCTATACCCATGACCACCTTGACACATATTGCTACAGACAGGTCCTTTAATTTTTGGCTGTCATGGTAGTGTCTAATAAACTATGAAAGCTGGATAAATGATTGGAAAACTTTAGAAAAAGTTATTTATCATATTATTATAGCATTTATTCCACTCTAAACAATGCAAAGTTGAGTTATCTGATCTCAGAATTTGATTTATTTTTTATTTTTTTAAACATTCCAATTTAACAACCTCCCTTGAACATACTGACTACAA
Organism: Maylandia zebra; assembly: GCF_041146795.1. Classification (NCBI taxonomy): domain Eukaryota; kingdom Metazoa; phylum Chordata; class Actinopteri; order Cichliformes; family Cichlidae; genus Maylandia; species Maylandia zebra. The sequence goes on along the minus strand of NC_135169.1, from coordinate 8,392,438 downwards.
TTACCATGATGTAGCAATATTCACTCTGTTTCCAGAATCAAAATGTGCTGTGGACTGCAACAGAAATATGATTATGACAACACCTTCATATCTCCTGGCTATTTCTGTCTGTTGTTCCTGGTCTCCCTCTGTTCATTGTTCCTCTCTTCTTCCACTGCACCACCAGTTGAGGTTGTAATGTAACATATTAATTGACACAATACTCTATTCCAGCTACTGCAGGACAACATTATCACTTTTGTGAAGAATGAACTGAAGAAGATTCAAAAAGTTGTCAGTCCAGATTATCTGAAATACTTGGAAGGTCAGAGAACGGTTGAAGAGAAAGTGGGTGAGGACGAGGAGCAGAGGAATAGCAGCAGAGAGGCATTTGTGAAGATCACATTGGACTTTTTAAGGAGAATGAAGCAGGATGAACTAGCTGACCTTCTGCACAAGAGTAAGAGGATTTCTATAAAGATTTAAGCTGCTGGTTGAGCAGGTTGTTTACTAATGTCTAACCCTAAAGTGATAGTCAAACATAAATATAAAAATTCTGGACTGATATTTGTTGTCTATTCTGCTGTACAATGATGCGAATGTTGTTGTGATTTGGCGCTATATAAATAAAATTGAATTGAATTATTCTTTCTTTTAGGAACTTCTAATAGAGACGTCTATTGGAGTGAGTGTAAACTTAAATCTACACTGAAGAAGAAGTTCCAGTGTGTATTTGAGGGGATCGCTAAAGCAGGAAACCCAACCCTATTGAATCACATCTACACAGAGCTCTACATCACAGAGGGAGGGACTGCAGAGGTCAATGATGAACATGAGGTCAGACAGATTGAAATGGCCTTCAGGAAACCAGACAGAGCAGAGACAAAAATCAGACAAGAAGACATCTTTAAAGGCTCACCTGGAAGAGATGAACCAATCAGAACAGTGCTGACAAAGGGAGTGGCTGGCATTGGGAAAACAGTCTTAACACAGAAATACACCCTGGACTGGGCTGAAGACAAAGCCAACCAGGACATCCAGTTCATATTTCCATTCACTTTCAGAGAGCTGAATGTGCTGAAAGAGGAAAAGTTCAGCTTGGTGGAACTTGTTCATCACTTCTTTACTGAAACCAAAGAAGCAGAAATCTGCAGCTTTGAAGACTTCCAGGTTGTGTTCATCTTTGATGGTCTGGATGAGTGTCGACTTCCTCTGGACTTCCACAAAACTACAATCCTAACTGACCCTAGAAAGTCCACCTCAGTGGATGTGCTGCTGATAAACCTCATCAGGGGCAAGCTGCTTCCCTCCGCTCGCGTCTGGATAACCACACGACCTGCAGCAGCCAATCAGATCCCTCCAGAGTGTGTTGGTATGGTGACAGAAATCAGAGGGTTTGCTGACCCACAGAAAGAGGAGTACTTCAGGAAGAGATTCAGAGATAAGAAGGAGGCAAGCAGGATCATCTCCCACATTAAGACATCACGAAGCCTCCACATCATGTGCCACATCCCAGTCTTCTGCTGGATCACTGCTACAGTTCTGGAGGATGTGCTGGAAACCAGAGAGGGAGGACAGCTGCCCAAGACCGTGACTGAGATGTACATCCACTTCCTCGTGGTTCAGGCCAAAGTGAAGAAGATCAAATATGATGGAGGAGCTGAGACAGATCCACACTGGAGTCCAGAGAGCAGGAAGATGATTGAGTCTCTGGGAAAACTGGCTTTTGATCAGCTGCAGAAAGGAAACCTGATCTTCTATGAATCAGACCTGACAGAGTGTGTCATTGATATCAGAGCGGCCTCAGTGTACTCCGGGGTATTCACACAGATCTTTAAAGAGGAGAGTGGACTGTACCAGAAAAGACTGTTCTCCTTCATCCATCTGAGTGTGCAGGAGTTTCTGGCTGCTCTTCATGTCCATCTGACCTTCATCAACTCTGGAGTCAATCTGCTGGAAGAACAGCAAACAACCTCCCAGACACGTGAAACAAGAGAATCTGCAGAGACACACTTCTACCAGAGTTCTGTGGACAAGGCCTTACGGAGTCCAAGTGGACACCTGGACTTGCTCGTCCGCTTCCTCCTTGGTCTTTCACTGCAGACCAATCAGACTCTCCTACAAGGTTTGCTGACAAAGACAGGAAATAGTTCACAGAACAATCAGGAAACTGTCCAGTACATTAAGAAGAAGATCAATGACAGTCTGTCTGTAGAGCAAAGTATCAGTCTGTTCCACTGTCTGAATGAACTGAATGATCGTTCTCTAGTGGAGGAGATCCAACAGTCCCTGAGTTCAGGAAGTCTCTCCACAGACAAACTGTCTCCTGCTCAGTGGTCAGCTCTGGTCTTCATCTTACTGTCATCAGAAAAAGATCTGGATGTGTTTGACCTGAAGAAATACTCTGCTTCAGAGGAGGCTTTTCTGAGGCTGCTGCCAGTGGTCAACATCGCCAACAAAGCTCTGTAAGTAAATATGTACTCATTTTAAAGACTTTTGTAACAAAATGATACAGGGAGTGCAGAATTATTAGGCAAGTTGTATTTTTGAGGAATAATTTTATTATTGAACAACAACCATGTTCTCAATGAACCCAAAAAACTCATTAATATCAAAGCTGAATGTTTTTGGAAGTAGTTTTTAGTTTGTTTTTAGTTTTAGCTATTTTAGGGGGATATCTGTGTGTGCAGGTGACTATTACTGTGCATAATTATTAGGCAACTTAACAAAAACAAATATATACCCATTTCAATTATTTATTTTTACCAGTGAAACCAATATAACATCTCCACATTCACAAATATACATTTCTGACATTCAGTCTCTGAGTATTGCACACCTTGTGCTTTTGGGCACTCCAGTGATGTTGCAGCTCTGAAATATGGCCAAACTGGTGGCAAGTGGCATCTTGGCAGCTGCACGCTTGACTTTTCTCAGTTCATGGGCAGTTATTTTGCACCTTGGTTTTTCCACACGCTTCTTGCGACCCTGTTGACTATTTTGAATGAAACGCTTGATTGTTCGATGATCACGCTTCAGAAGCTTTGCGATTTTGAGACTGCTGCATCCCTCTGCAAGATATCTCACTATTTTTGACTTTTCTGAGCCTGTCAAGTCCTTCTTTTGACCCATTTTGCCAAAGGAAAGGACGTTGCCTAATAATTATGCACACCTGATATAGGGTGTTGATGTCATTAGACCACACCCCTTCTCATTACAGAGATGCACATCACCTAATATGCTTAATTGGTAGTAGGCTTTCGAGCCTATACAGCTTGGAGTAAGACAACATGCATGAAGAGGATGATGTGGACAAAATACTCATTTGCCTAATGATTCTGCACTCCCTGTATGAAGTGTATTTCTCTTGTCTACATGAAACAATAAAACTATTTTCAATAATAATTGTTTCAGACTAAGTGGCTGCAACCTCTCAGAGAGAAGCTGTGCGGCTCTGTCCTCAATTCTGACCTCCCCGTCCTCTAGTCTGATGGAGCTGGACCTGAGTAACAATGATCTGCGAGATTTGGGAGCGAAACTTCTGTCTGCAGGACTGGAGAGTCCATATTGTACACTGGAAACTCTCAGGTTAGAACTCAGACAGTCAAGCAGTCATTTACCCTTCAGAAATCAAAAGTGTAACTGGCTATTTTTCACTAACTGTAATGTGACCTTTCTATTCTTTTACATTAAAAGAAAATGTCTCGTTTGTTGGCATTCTATTCAACACAACCTCACGTTTAAATTGGCAGTTTCTTTGTTTTTTTCATTTTGACGTACTGCCTTAACACAACCTAAAATCTCACAAAAAACACTTAAAAACAATGTTTTTTATTTTTATTTTTTAGCATTAAATCACCAACATGTTTAAGAAATCATTTAAAACTTTAGCCGCTAATATTAACTAGAGCAAAAATGTACTGCTATTGAGTATAGTTTACCTTTCTTTCACTAGAGGAAGCCAAACGCACCATGACTGTAGTTTGCCATTCATACCACTAGATGGACTGTAGTTTCATATTCATTTCAATAGGACCAAAATTTGTGCAGAAATTTCATATATAAAAAGTATAAAGGGTTATAACCATCAAAAGTCATAGAACACCATTTGCGATCAAGCCAGACGAAACTATATAACATATTTTAATATCCCTCCGACAGAAGACAGAGACGATATGTTATCTGGTTACCGGGTGTTTTTTTTATTTTTTATTTATAAGAACAGTAACACAGGCTACCGTGGACCGTAGCCAATGCCAAAACTACAAGGGAAAAAATGTGTTCCCCTGAATCAAAACAAAAGTTTTTACAGAACCCCCGATAGAACCATGCCCAGAAAGCGACGCAACGTGTGCCGAGTTTGTGACACTGGAAAGTCCACAACGGCCTGAACTTTTTCAGTCACGGGCCATACCTGCCCTTGTCCCACTTGCTTGCCCAAATAGGTAATAGTAGCCTTCCCGAACTCACATTTAGAAAGGTTGAGCGTGAGGGAGGCATCGTTGAACCGCCCAAACACCTCAGAAAGTGTTGCGAGATGTTCAGGCCACAAGGTAAAATAGACAACCACGTCGTCCAAGTATGCCTCGCACTTAGACACTCCACACAGCACCTGCCGCATAAGGCAGGTGCTTTTTTTTTTGGCCTGTCCCGTTTGGCTCTTTTGCCATCAGAATTGTTGTCTAAAGGCAAAGAAAGATGCCCAACGGATTTACTTTACCAAACTGACCATCCCAGCCTTGCCGTAATGGTCCATTTGATTCACCTTTATTGTTTATTTTATTTTCACTTACTGAATACGGGACAGACTTGACTGGGGGAAAGAAGGGGAGAAAGAAAGAGGGAAAGAGAAACAGCTGAGAAGAGGGACGGGGGAGAAGGGCAAAAGACAAAAACCAACAGAACGGGCAGAGAAAAAAAATGCATATATCAATCACCTGGATCACCTGCTGAGAAAGATAAAAGAAAGCAAGCAGAAGAGAACAAGAGTAATAGAATAAACAACATCACAATGATATATGGGAATATGACAGTAAATACTAAATGTTAAACATTATTGTGCAGCACATAAGAGCAACAGAACACAGTGTGCTTTGAGGTAGGAGCCAAAAAGGGTGTAGTTTGTGGGTGTGATCACCCGTGTGTACACCTGTGAGCATGGACGCGCTTGTTTTTTGTTTTTTTAAAAGGTTCCTTCATGTAATAATCTGCTAGAGGGTGTGGGGGGGCCACAGCCCCGTCCTCCAGGGCGTGAAGCAGGTGTGGAGGAGATCAAAACTCCAGACATCCAGAGGCCCCCAGAACACAAGAGACCAAGGAAGACCAACAGAGGGGCAGCTGCGCCACTGTCCCGGAAAGAGCTGAGGAGAGTCCCAGATGAGGGCTCACTCAGCAGCCGCGGAGCAGAAGCCAGGGGGAGTTGCAGTGACGCGCCCGTGAGCTCCGCCGGCAGCCAGCTGCGCCTGAGTGACCGAGCCCCAGGCCGAGAGGCCGGGGGCACCCCACCTCCGAAGTGGCCCGAGCGAGCCCCAGGCTCCAGGCCCCGATAAGCGGCCGCCAAGGAGTGAGCCGGTGTGTACCTGGACGCCCATCCCCGGACACAAAGAACCACCAACGCACCGATGTCTGAGGGGGTCCGCCACTGGCAGGGGAAGTGGTGGTAGGGGGAGATAGGCCTCCAAACCTTGGAGGGCCTGAGATGTCCCCAGAGAGGTGGCGCCTGACACCCAACCTGACATATAGACACAGACATACAGGCACACACAGATACAAACATCCATTCCCACCCTCATGCTCTCATATGCACTTACTCCACACTCAACCAACGTGGAGACAGACATGAAGAGACGTTGTACACACGATCACACTCCCCAAGCGTACTCTACAAACCGGGTCTAGGTGCCCTCGCCCCTGGAGGCAGAGATCTCCAAAGCCCTAGGTGTTAATGGAACCTGCCAGTACCCCTTTAATAGGTCCAGCTTTGTAACATACTGAGCAGAACCAACACGATCGAGGCAATCTTCCATCCGCGGGAGCGTAAACGAGTCTGGTTTGGTAACCGCATTCACTTTCTGGAAATATTGTCCGCTATCGCTACCAGAATACAAGGCGAGCTCCACGCGTCATGACTGGAAATAGCAAGGCCATGCTCAATGAGATATTCAACTTCCTACTGCATCAAGCTCCGCTTTGTGGTGTTTACACGATAAGCGTGCTGTTTTATCGGCCTGTCAGTTTCCACCGTGATGTCGTGACACAGGACAGATGTTTGCCTACGGTAGTCAGAAAACAAAGGTTGATGAGCTTTCACTAACGCAAGGACATCCCTATGAGCAGGGGGTGGCAAATGAGAGCGGGAGGACTCCAAAGTGGCCAACATCTCGCAATTCCAATCTCCGAGCCCCCAGTATACAGCCACTTTTTTCCATCAAACCATCGTCTTGTGGGTGGTACTCTGTGGTGCCCAGAGCAAATTACATCACCGGTGGCGAGCTCTTTGGACACATAACATTTGAGCATATTAACATGACACACTTGCAACTTTCGCTTCCGATCAGGCGTTTTAATGACATAGTTAGTATCACTTATTTTCCGATCCACCTCATAAGGACCAGAAAATTGAGCTCGAATGCTAGACACAGTCACTGGAAGCAAAACCAGCACCTTCTCCCCCGGGGCAAAATTCTGAACCACGGATTTCTTGTCAAAACGTGCTTTCATAATGCCCTGGGCTCGCCTCAAGTGGTCGCGGGCCAACTGCACGAGAGAGACATTCCTTAAAAGCACACACATAATCCAACACATTATCCTCCACCCGATGCGATTCGGACAATAATTTCTCTTTAAGTAATTGCAACGGCCTGCGTACCGTGTGTCCAAAAACAAGATCAGCTGGGCTGACACGGAGGAATTCCTGCTTGGCTTCTAGAACGGTAAACAACAATAAGAGAAGCTAACTCAGAGGAGCGATTGCTTACGTAGCCCCCAAAAACATAACTAAACAACAATCACTTACCTCCCTGACTAACTAAACATGAGAAAACTGTACCCAACTGAAAAGGCGATCCACTCGAACTTCCTCATGACTTGCAGAGCAACACAGGGCATGTCGCAGCCCCAGCTGGTTGGGGTAAAACCGAGGATGGATGATTGCCGTCCTCAACCGCGCCGTCTTATACTCCTGGTGTACCATCTTCGGGATCCACCACTCCTGGAGGCGCACCTGCACACTCACATTTACATGTCATAATCCCAGCCCACGACGGCAGCCGTAACAGCAGTGTGTGTGACATTCCATCATTGTCCAACTGTTCTGACACACACACCAAACAAACAAACAAAAAATGTCTAAATTGCACACTACCTACTAACTGTGTAAATTCTCTGTTATGACTGGTTTTCCTTGGTCTATAAAAAAAAAAATATTACAATATTACATATCAGAATTTGATGAAATTGTCTATTTCTTCTTAAACAAATAAAACAAATCTCACAAAGTTTTCTTCAGGTGTTTGAGGGTGCATGGAATTTATCCAACAAGTCTACATGTATCTTGTGGACTTGGCATTTGACTATCATTCATTTGTTTGTGACAAATAAAATTTGAATTTGAATGGGTATTTTATCCATAAAAATAATTGAAAATAAGCCTTTAGTGAAGTTTTAACAAATGTATTGGTTTTTTTGTGTGTGTTTATATAGTCTATCAGGCTGTCTGATCACAGAGGAAGGCTGTACTTCTCTGGCTTCAGCTTTGAGCTCCAACCCCTCCCATCTGAGAGAGCTGGACCTGAGCTACAATCATCCAGGAGACTCAGTCCAGAGTTTGTTGGCTGGACTGAAGGATCCACATTGGAGACTAGACACTCTCAGGTATGGAGAGAATGTCTGATAGAGGAGGAAAAGTTGAAAACATCTGCTGTGTCCTACATTCAGTTCCTGATTGTTTCATGCAGATGTCACAAATGAAGGGAAGTGCTTGCTCATTACAGACAATCTAAGGAGCTTGAAAAGAGCAACTGGGCTTTTTCTTGCAGACATTTCATATGAGAAGCTTCTTCAGTTCTAAAATAAAATTTTGGAGAGACTTAGGTATTTAATTTAATTTAAAATTTGGTTATCCCTAAAAAGGGTCGTTGACCCATTATTAATTATGTGCCTCACCACATGAGCCAAGGTGTGAAATAGATAGAAATGTTCAGCTGAGTCTTTCCCTGTAAAGGTAGCAGCCATCTCTGTCCCACATCTTGGGTAGCACTGCTCTGTTCTGTCAGGGTCCCATGTATGGGGTGGGCTATGTTGTCCAACAGGGATGACATCTTAGCCACCATTCTCCTTTCTCCATTCTTACTCACCACCTCCACTGGGTCTAGAGGGCATCCTAGAACAGAGCTGGCCCTCTGGATCAGGCTGTTCAGTCTCTTCCTGTCACCAGTAGAGATGCTGCCGCCCTAGCAGACCACACCGTAAAAGATGGCTGAGGCCACCACAGAGTCATAGGTCTTCAGGAGTGGGCCCTTCACTCCGAAAGACCTCAGTCTCCACAGCAGGTACAGCCTGATCTCCCCTCTTCTGTAGAGGGTTTTTAAATTGTGAGTCCAGTCAAGTTTATTGTTCAGATGTACACCAAGGTACCACAGCCTCAAAATGTCCATACCTTGGATGTTTAGTGGTTGAAGTAGAGGATGTTTTTGGTTGTGGAAGTCTACCATCAGCTCCTTGGTTTTTCTTGTGTTGATCTGGAGGTAGTTCTGCTGGCACCAGTCCTCAAAGTCACTGGGTGAGGTGTTCCGGAACATGCCCAGAACACCTTACCCAGGAAGCGCCCAGGATGCATCCTTGTCAGATGCCTAAACCACTTCAGCTGGCTCCTTTCAATGTGGAGGAGAAGCAGCTCTACTCTGAGCCCCTCCCAGATGGCTGAACTTCCCTACCCTCTCCTATCTCTAAGGGAGAGACCAGCCACTGTCGGAGGAAGCTCATTTCCACTGCTTGTATCTGTGATCTTGTTCTTTTGGTCACTACCCACAGCATGTGACCATAGGTGAGGGTAGGGACGTAGATCAGACAGGTAAATTGAGAGCTTCACTTTTGCGCTCATCTCTCTCTTCACCACGACGGACTGGTGCAGCGGCTGCAGCATCAATCCGTCTGTCGATCTCCAGCTCCCTTCTCCCATTACTCACAAACAAGACCCCGAGATACTTAAACTCCTCCATTTGGGGTAGGAACTCGTCCCCGACCCAGAGTGGGCACTCCATCCTTTTCTGGCTGAGAACCGTGGCCTCGGATTTCGAGGTGCTGATCCTCATTCCCACTGCTTCACACACGGCTGTGAACCGTTCCAGAGTGAGCTGGAGGCCATCAACCGATGAAGCCAACAGAACCACATCATCCACAAAAAGCAGAGATGAGATTCTTAGACCACCTACGTGAAAGACCTCCGCCACTTGGCTGCGCCTAGAAATCCTGTTCATAAAAATTAAGAACAGAATTGGTGACAAAGGGCAGCTCTGGCGGAGCTTATCCCCCACAGGGAACAAGTCCGAATTATTGCCGGCAATGTGAACCGAGCTCTTAATGGTTGTATAGGGATCAAATAGCCCGTAGCAATGGGCCAGACACCCCATACTCCCATAGCACCTCCCACAGGACACCCCGAGGGACATGGTCGAATGCCTTCTCCAAGTCCACAAAACACATGTAGACTGGTTGGGCAAACTCCCATGCCCCCTCAAGTATCCTTGAGAGGATAAAGAGCTGGTCCAGTGTTCCGCAACCAGGACGAAAACCGCATTGTTCCTCCTGTATCCGAGGTTCGACTAGCGGACGAACTCTCCTTTCCAGCACCCTTGTATAGACTTTCCCAGGGAGGCTGAGGAGTGTGATTCCCAATGTAGTTGGAACACACCCTCCAGTCCCCCTTTTTAAAAATGGGGACCACCACCCTGGTCTGCCAGTTCAGGGGTACTGCCCCTGATCTCCACGCAACATTGTAGAGGCGTGTCAACCAGGACAGCCCTACAACATCCCGAGCCTTCATGAACTCGGGGAGGACATCATCCACACCAAGGGCTCTGCCACCAAGGAGTTGTTTAACTGCCTCAGTGACTTCGCCCCCGTAAATTGGCGGGTCATCCCCCTCATCCCCAGACTCTGCTCCCTCCTTGGAAGACGTGTCAGTGGGATTAAGGAGGTCGTCCAAGTATTCCTTCCACCGTCCGACTATTTTCTCAGTCGAAGTCAGCAGCGCTCCACCAACACTATCCACAATACTGGTAGACGCCTGACAGTTTACCAGAATCTCTTTGAGGCAGTCCAAAAGTCTTTTTCCATGGCCTCTCCGAACTCCTCCCACACCCAAATTTTTGCTTCAGCCACTGCCTCAGCCACAATCCACTTTGACTGTCGGTACCTGTCAGCTGCCTCCAAAGTCCCACAGGCTAACCAAGCCTGACAGGATTCCTTCTTCAGCCTTGTGGCTCCCTTCACCTCTTGTGTCCACCATTTGGTTTGGGGAATACCACCACGACAGGCACCAACCACCTTGCGGCTGCAACTCAATGCTGCAGCTTTGGCAATGGAGATGCTGAACATGGTCCATTAGGACTCAATGTCCCCAGTCTCCCTCTGGATGCTGTTGAAGCTCTGCCGGAGGTGTGTGTTGAAGATTTCACGGACTGGGGCCTCTGGGAGGCGTTCCCAGCACACCCTCACTACATGTTTAGGCGCACTGGGTCTGTCCAGCGTCCTCCCCAGCTCAGCCCCTCTCTTTACCTGAGTGTCCAGAACATATGGTCGCAGGTCTGGTGATACGATTACAAAATCAATCATCGACCTGTGGCCTAGAGGGTCCTGGTGCCACATGCACTTATGGACACTTTTATGTTCGAACAAGGAGTTTGCTATGGCCAAATTGTGATTTGCACAGAAGTCCAATAAGAAAACACCACTTGGGTTCAGATCAGGGAGGCCGTTCCTCCCAATCACGCCCCTTCAGGTCTCGCTGTCATTACTCACGTGAGCATTGAAGTCTCCCAGTAGGAAAACAGAGTCTTCAGGTGGAGCACCCCACCCAGGGACTCCAAGAAGGCTGGGTACTCTGAACTGCAACTCGGCGCATAAGTGCAAATGACAATCAGGACTTGTTCCCTGAACCTAAGGCGCAGAGAACAAACCCTCTCATCCACCGGGAAGAACCCCAATGTACAGGCAGCAAGCCGAGGGGATAGTAGCATACACACCCCAGCCCGCCAGACTGAGACAGAGTCCACCCCCTCTCCAGGAGACTGGTTCCAGAGCCCAAGCCATGCGTAGAGGTGAACCCGACTATATCTAGCCTCATGCACTAACTCAGGCTCATTCCCCACAAGAGAGGTGACATTCCATGTCCCAATTGCCAATTTTGGTAGCCGGGGATCGGTCCGCCAGGGCATCTGCTCCTGGCTGTCTCCCGGCACACAATGCACCCGACCCCTACGGCACCTCATGCGGGTGGTGGGCCTGCAGGAGGATGGGCCCATGTCCCCTCTTCTGGCTGTGGGCCTCAGTAACCCTATCCGGGGCAGGATAAACTGTTGTCTCAATGTTTTCCTCATAAGTGTATTCGTGAAAATGTTGCACTGTTCCTTTATCAGTGTCTAACAGTATGTATATGAGAGCCATGTAATGTCCAGTTGTGTATGCTGAAAGAGACTGTGCTGGTCTGACACCCCCCCCCCCCCCCCTCCTTTCAGGGTGGAGCCTGCTGGAGTCCAGTGGTTGAGACCAGGTCTGAGGAAATGTAAGTGGGTTTTTAATGTGATTCATGAAAACAAAGCAGCACACATTCAACCATCTTCAAACTGTCACATCACTCATTTACATCTCTGATGTCAGGAGTCAATCAATGAACAGATGATCAATAACTGCAGCTGGATTGTGTTTGTTCTCTCCATCAGATTCCTGTCAACTCACAGTCGACGCAAACACAGTACACACAAAACTCCAACTGTCTGACAACAACAGGAAGGTGGCACATGTGGAGGAGGTTCAGTCATTTCCTGATCATCCAGACAGATTTGATTACTGGCCTCAGCTGCTGTGTAAAAATGGTCTGACTGGTCGCTGTTACTGGGAGGTCGAGTGGAAAGGAGGGGTTTATATGTCAGTGAGTTACAGAAGAATCAGAAGGAAAGGAGACAGTAAAGATTGTTGGTTTGGTTACAATGATCAGTCCTGGAGCCTGATCTGCTACGATGATGGTCCTCATTCTGTCTGGCACAATAGCAGAGGAACATCCATCTCCTCCTCCATCTCTGTCTCTAACAGAGTAGCGGTGTATGTGGACGTTCCTGCCGGCACTCTGTCCTTCTACAGAGTCTCCTCTGACAATCTGATTCATATTCACACCTTTAGCACCACATTCACTGAAACTCTTTATCCTGGGTTTAGATTCAGGTATCTTGGTTCCTCAGTGTCCCTGTGCTGAGCTGAGTTTAAAGTAGGGCTGCTCAATTAATCGAATTTTAATCTCGATTACGATCTGGGCTTTCAACGATCATTAAAAATGACCGAGCCGATTATTAGCCCCTCCCTCGTGCTTTACTCTCGCGCTGCTCCGTGTGGCAAATCGAGCGCACCTCCCTGCATTTCGAACACGCGTCACAACAATTAAGAGCAGCGGTCTCCAACCTTTTTTGCGTCACGGACCGGTTTATGCCCGACGATATTGTCATAGACCGGCCTTTAAGGTGTCGCGGATAAATACAACAAAATAAAACTAGTACCGGTACCGAAAAAAAGAAAATTTATTCCTAACACACGTGAAAAGACCAAGGAAAACCGAGTAAATGATAAAAATGATAACAAAATAACGCTGAACACTGATAAAAACCCTGAAAACTATACATTTCACACCTGAGCCTCAACTCTCGCGGCCCGGTACCAAACGATTCACGTACCGGTCCGAGGCCCGGGGGTTGGGGACCGCTAATTAAGCGGACCCGAGGGAAGCTCGGAAAGCTAAGCCGAAGTTATTTGGAGAGGAGAGTGACTGCCATTGGTTGAAAAGAGAGGTAAAAAAAACTTCAGTGGTGTGGAAACATTATGGGTTTGAGGGGTCAGACGTGGATCAAGTAGACACAGTGTGTAAACTTTGCTACAGTGTAGCTGCACCACAGAGCAACACTGCACAGTTCACTAAACACAGATGTTTACATTTTTCATTTATTTTTATTTTGCAAACATTTGCACTGTTATCAGTATTTGCACTATTTTATATTATTTTTTGACAATCTTTAAAGTCATTATTCAACACGTTGTTATTGTTAAATAAATATCGTCAAATAATCGAGATCTCAATGTCAGTGAAAATAATCGTGATTATCATTTTTGCCATAATCGAGCAGCCCTAGTTTAAAGAGTGTCCTCCTGTTAGAGAAACACTCTGACTGTTGAACAGATAGTTCAGTCTGTACATGTCTCTCTTTCACTCAGAAACACGTTTTCAGATTCATGGATTCAATCAGTTGATGTTTGAAACTGTTCTAAATGATTCCTTGTAAACTTCTTCCTCTTCAGTCCTTTAAAGATGGAAGCTCCCATTATTACAGGATCCACATGTTGTTTTTCTGTCTTTTTACACTCAAAGCTTCAGAGTGAATATCAATATGTTGTTTTTCTCTGAAGCTCAGTTCACAACCAGCTCCTCTGCATTTTCAACAAGTCTGAGCTCATTAAAATGAATCCAAATGTTTGATTTCTCTTTCTTAATGGGATGTTTCCAAACTCTCCACATCTTTTACTCATTGTTGGAAGCTCATCATTTCAAAATGTTTCAGCCATATAAGCTGAAAATATTGGCTCAATTGTTTTGAATGCAGTTCAAGCAGAATATGATTGTATTGTACTGAGGGATCATAATGCATGCGGCTTATCTAATAAACAGCAGACGCTGATTATTTGAAACTAGTCTTGTGTTTTTCCCATTTTGAACAAGAACAAGAACATGGTGCAGGATGTTGGTAACAGCTTCGTTATCAAACTCTTAGAAACATGTAAATATCTGTGTTTAGCACTGCGTATGTTGTGTATCACTTTAGTTTGTATGAAACATGAAAAATATCACAAAGGGTCCTGGTGAAGAATATGCTGGAATTTGGTGACAGAGATGCTCTGTATCTCATTGTACAACTGTATAGTGACAATAAAGGCATTCTATTCTATTCATTCTATTCTTTGACGTCAAACTTTTAGAAGCCGTTTCATTGTTTATCATGCAGCTCTAGTTTGATAAAACGCTGCATCAAAAACACAGGAAATAATGTCACATGTTTATTTCCACAAAGCAGAATGAGTCTATTGCTGACAATAAGTGATGTACAAACAGAGTGAGCATTTCTGAGCCCCCCAAAATAAACTGAGAAGTTCACTAAATGAAAAATGGACTGTGAGCTCAGTTCCTTCATCATTAGTATGTATTATATATGTCTATGTATTTTATTACTATAATATATATCAGGTACCACTGCTGCTAGTTTCAATCATTGTGCAAATGTGCTGTTTATAAGGTTGGAAACCTGCAGTCAGCTAAGACTGAAGAAGTCACCTGGATCAGTGACCAAATGTTTCTCCCACTGAAAACGTCCAGATGAGCAGAATCAACCTTTTGGGATCAGCCAGCAATGCAGCTGTCAGGGTTGCTGGGTCATTGACCCAGTGATTTCAGTTTGTTCATGTTCAGTTTATTTTGCCACATCAATGTTGTTCTCACTTCCTGTTTTTCCCGTATCAGCTCGTCTCTCATGTCGTTAGCCAGATTATGTTCAGCTGTGTACTCACCGGTCTCTCATTATCATCCGCATCAGTCTGTGTATTTAAGTCCTCAGTTTCCTCCAGTTCTTTGTTGTGTCATTGATGTTGATGTTGTCTCTCCGCATGTATGTTCAGTTCAGTCACCCAGTCAGTCATTTCAGTTCATGTTCTGTTCATCCAGCCTACCTACAATAAAACACCATTAACACCATTATCCTGCACCGTGAGTCCAGCGTTTGGGTCATGTCTTCCTCACCTCCACACACGACATGCCTGACAGAATGACACGACCCGTGAGCGGCAGGAGGCAGAGCTCTCCTTGTGGGCAGAAAAGCTTAAGGAGAGACAGACGCCCGTCATTACGGTGTGTTCACACCGAACGCGATGGACGCGAATAAAACGCCCCAAACGCCCCTAATTTGACGCGTGTACATTCGCGTCTCAACGCGTGTCCAAGAAAAATCCATCGCGCGTCAAAATATGATATTTTGACGCGCGTGAACCGGAAATGTGGGAGGAATGTGGGAGGGAGTTGTGCTAGACCGGTATCTTTGCAAGATGGCAGCTATCGAGCTAGCGCTTGAAGAGAGAGTCTCCCTTCTCTATGTACTGTGGAGAGCAGAGCAGCAGCGTAAAAGACGTCCTCGCCGTACCTGGGTCCATCAGGTCCTCCAGAGGCATGAGCAGTTTGGTGAGTTTCACCACTTGCTCCAGGAGCTGCGCCTGGATGACGGCCGATTCCAGCGCTATCACCGTCGGCCAGTTTGAGGACCTGCTTTCCCTCGTCGGTCCCAGCATCGCCCGCCTAGACACCAACTACAGACGCTCAATCCCACCTGCAGAGCGCCTGTCCGTCTGCCTGAGGTTAGTAAAACTAGTTAATAAGGTAGTCCTTTATTGATATCTGTGCTAATATGCTAATCCATCCAGTTATACACTGCTAACATGGATGTGCTATGCTAACAGTGAATGCTGTCGGTGTTTACTGAAAGCAAACTGTGGTACAGAGACGAGTCTTTATAATATTTCTAGTGATACTCAGAAGGTCTCATCAAGTCCCGATTTAATTCGATTTATGCTGTTATCAGTGTTTGCATGATAGCATGGCTGTGGTGTCACATCAATGTATGCGCTCGGTGTTTGCTGATATCAAACTGTAGCATTAGGACCACTGAGTTAACCTTTGTAGTGATACTCACTCCTTTTTATTTAGACCTGGTTTAATTCTGGGATAGTTGAATATTTGTATATAATCCCTGCAGCTGTCAGACTCTATAGCAGGGGTCACCATCCTTTATTAAAACAGAGTTAGATAAAACTGTGAACAGTTTGGTTCATCTCTAGTTACATGGTTCTATCTTGATAAGCTGTCTTATCACAGATTAATTTTTCAAAAATATTAATGATTTAAGCAAGGAAAGGGCTACATGTCAACATACAGCTCTTTATTTCTATTAATGTCTTACTTCATTCCTACCTGATTGACATGTTTAGGAATTATGAGTGATTGGCTCACTGTAGTTGTGAAAGTTGCTACCAATCAAATTATGATATGTTAAAGTTAAAACAAAACACAACTGTTTTAGATATTATCTAATATACATTTTGTAATTATCCTTATAATTACAAAAGGTTTTATGTAAGATTCATGTTTTGTGATTTAAATCTGACATCACAAAAGTATTTTGGAATTTGAATAATGTATTTTGTAACTGCAGTACACATAATACTGATTTTGAACAATTTTGTCCAGGTTCCTTGTCACCGGGGACTCCTTCAGGACCATCGCGTTCAGTTTCAGAGTCGGTGTGTCCACGGTGAGCCAGATCACCCCCCAGGCAGCGACGGCCATCTGGGACTGTCTAGTGGACGACTTCATGGCTGTGCCTTCACCTGGAGACTGGCGGTCCATCACAGAGGGATTCCAGGAGCGCTGGAACTTTCCTCTGTGCTGTGCAGCTCTGGATGGGAAGCACATCCAGACAAAGGCACCCCATATATCATATAGGAGACACACACATTGATATACACTAAATATTCATTTCATTTCTTTTTTGTGGTGCCCAAATTGATGCACCTGCTTGATTTTGTTTAAACAATTATTGCACACTTTCTGTAAATCCAGTAAACTTCTTTTCACTTCTCAAATATCACTGTGTGTGTCTCCTGTATGATATTTAACTGACATTTTTTATTGTAACAACCAACAATTTATACAGGAAAATAATGTCTATTAACAAGGTTGCCCAAACTTCTGCATCCCACTGTATCAGTATATTTTGTCATTAGTATAATATGAAATAAATTCTACATGTGTCAAGTTGTGTGCCAACATTTGCTGTGTAGTAGAACTGAGACATTAGTCATTATAAACATTTATTTGAAATAATATTAAAAGTCTCAAACAGAAAAACATTAAACATAAATATATAAAATATAAGAATTTACAGAGAGACAGGAATAAAAAGGACCAGCTGCTCTCCAGAGCAGGAACAAGGCTGAGGAGGAAATGCTCCATTGGAGACTGGTGTGGCCTCTTCAGGGACTCCAGGATGGCCAGCTCCACCACCGATGGACCGTCCTGGGACCCGTCCCTCATCTGCCTCGGAGCAGTCCTCCTCTGTGGGCCTGTAAAACAGCACAAAACACAAAGAAATGAGAAGGCTGCTACTAGATTTTAATTTCAACATTGAAAAAAAAAAAACAATAACAGGATATAATCAGATTGGTTGTAGATATTTAGTAAAGGTGATCACAAGGGAATCCCACCGACTAAAAAGGTATCAGTGCTTGCTGTACATATCTGTGGGTGCAGCAGCAGGAGCTCAGGGACTGGGGATGCTCTGCTGCAGAATCAGTTGGTTCTATCAATACAGTATTAAATGTTAACAGGTTGGATATAATAATCGTAGAGTAGACAGTGGTCCCTCATTTATTGCAGGGGTTCTCAGAATAACTAGCCCCTGGTCACAGTTCTCACAATTGATTCTCAAAGTGCAAACCTTTGTAGATTGCAAAACGTAAAAGTATTATTATGCCGCGGTTTGTCTTCATCTGCCCGCCACTTTCGTGCGCCTTTTTCCCTCACGGTGCAGGTGTCTATTTCCGAATGAGGCTCATAGTTATGGGTGTTTTTGTGCTGTTTTTTCTATTGGACGCGATGGTTATCAAAACCAAACGTGATAAATTTGGCAAGCGCAGGAGATTTGTCAATCAGGCTGCAGAATGCAATGCTGTACTGTGCAATAAAAAATCAGCGAAAAAGCAAAGCAGTGAGGGATGAACAGCGGGACCACTGTGTGCTGTTTATTAATAAACAATAAAATATATTCCTAAATGACAACATGCATAAAAGCAGAACGGTATTTGTACGTCAGTGGGAAAATAGCGGTGGCTTGCTAGCTTTTGTGCGGCTTCCCCGGGTCAGTGAAAACTTTCAAAAGAGAAATGAATGAACTTACCAGGTTGCCCGATCTCTTCACATATCTTCCTCCAAGCTCGGTCCTTTTTATTCCTGTCTCGGTCCAGAAAGCAGCTGGTGTTGTACAGCTCCGAGTTGTTTGCTACCGCATTGATTAGCCTTCCCCTCCATTGAAGTATGAAAGGCTTTGGCTGGATCTGCCCCTTTGACCTAGGTAACAGCCACGTCACCAGGCTCCTGATTGGTTGTCGCGGCGCGATTTGACGCTGGAGTTCAGATTTTTCCAACTCGAGCGGTAGACGCGAAACGCGCGTATGCACAAAATGCAACACAAAAACTCACGCGCGTGGTTTTATTCGCGAGTCAAACGCGCCAGACGCGCTACACTGACGCGCGTTTCACGCGTTTTGGCGTTTTCGCGACGCAAATCTGCTTCCGAATTTTCGCGGGACCCGCAATCGCGCGTCATCGCGCCTTTCCATTGACTTTACATGTAAACCTGACGCTCTATTCGCGTCCATCGCGTTCGGTGTGAACACACCGTTAGATTTACTGCAGAAACTGGATCAAACTGGATCCAACTGGAGCTCTTGTTGGGATCCAGGGTGCAGCACGTCTGTGCTGAGCAGAATGAATAAAGCCAATAAGATGTCTCTGTATGAGGAGGCGGGGTCACAGGAGGTTCACAGAAACTCTGCAGCAGCATCATCAGCTCACATGGAAACTTTGATGATTCACTTCTGTGGTGTTTTTACAGAAACACGTCACAAAATTAGCTCCGCCTGTTTTGTGTGTGAGCTTTGAGTTTCTTGTCTTCATCCTGGATTCTTGTGTTGCTGTTTTTACACACAGCAGATATTTCCTGGTTGCTTCCTTGATGATCACATGAAGCTTTCTGAAGCTTGGATTGAAAACGCTTCATTACTCAAAGCTTTCCAACACAGGCCTCTGTGCTGCCATCTAGTGGAAAAACATATGAAGTGCAGCGTGAAGCTACATTTATTTATAACATACTATAACCCATATAACTATATGTATAGTGTATTATGTAGGTTTTAGAACTGAGAGGTAAATTGCTGATGGCCTGGTTTTTATTTATGTTCCCCATGGTTCACCAGCTCTCACACAACACCAATGATCCACGTCCTTATAAACCTCCGAATCAGGTCCTGAAGCAGTGACGTCCTGAGTGAAGACCTCACTGATCACATGACTCTGGTCACCTGGACTCAGTGTTTCTGAAGCAGTGTGCTGGGTTTTTACAAATACGTGGCTGCTGCCTGATGTTGGGCCCACAGAGGAAGACGACTGACTCACTCGTCTTCACTTCCTCCTTAAACATGTGGAAGGAGAGCAAAGTGCTGCCAGACTCTTATTTCTGACAGGAACAGAAGAAACCACAGCAAACTGGTCCAGTTCTTCATCTTCATCACAATCTGTTTATTTCTGATGGTGTCTTCAGTCTGAGGGTTTGAAGTTTCCATGTCTGTGTGATGTGTGGTGTGAAGGCTGCTGGTTAAACTGGGACTCACTGTTTAAAGCACTGAGTGCTCATAGAGAGATGCTCCATGAGTCCCATACGAATTACCCACGTCTCCCACTGGGGAATTGTAGAAAAGGGGAGAGGCAAAAGGGGTACACTGTATTTATAGGGTTGCACCAAAGAAGAACAATGAGGAGGGGCTCTAACTGATAATAAATATAACTACAGGCTTGAAGGTATACAGTCAGGTATAAAGAACACATTTTGTGAGAAGTGTTGTTTGTTTATTTACAAAGTTTGCTGTTTCAGTGATAGTTGTACATCACGTTATATCACTTCAAACAGAGGTGATCCAGTAATGCTGCACTAATGAATTAGACTAACTATTCACTTTAGCTGAAGTTATTAAGTCAGCTAAAGAGTTGGATGCTGTGTAAGACATAAATAAAGCTAAAACACAAAGGTTTGGACATTTGCATGTTGCCCTACTGTAGGGGTCTCTGCAAGCATACAGGGCTCTGACAGGGTACAAGATGACAACTTTGTCAAAGCTGAACCAGGGCAAACTACCAGGGTTAAGGGTTAACTACCAGGGTTAACCAGGGTTAAGTTTAGCTTTGCAGTTTTTATTATTATATATATACAGTGGGGCAAAAAAGTATTTAGTCAGCCACCGATTGTGCAAGTTCCCCCACTTAAAATGATGACAGAGGTCAGTAATTTGCACCAGAGGTACACTTCAACTGTGAGAGACAGAATGTGAAAAAAAAATCCATGAATCCACATGGTAGGATTTGTAAAGAATTTATTCATAAATCAGGGTGGAAAATAAGTATTTATTTAAATTAAATATTAAAATATATATTTATTATTATCATATAATAAATTCATAGATAATTATGGCTTATCATGTACTCAGAGTAAATTCATTAAAGTTGTGAAAGCCATTCCCCCTGCAATGATTCAGATGGCTAAAGCCAGTTTAACCTGTTCTTCCTCTATAATTTGTGAGCCGTCCCTAATTATTGATGATCGTCAATTTGAAGGAAAGACATGCAAAATTCTAACCAAACAACTTTTTCCTTCTCAATTAAAAAGAAAATATTTGTTTAAAGATTATAACTCGAGGTTTTTGACTGAGTATCTTTCTTTTCCAATTCCACCAAAAGCAAAAGAAAATCACTTTAAAATCTTAAATGCCATATACCCGTCCAACGACTGTCTTCACAAGAAATTCAGTATAGATACGAACACACTTTTTGCAACAGTGATATTGAGACTACAGAGCACCTTTTTTATTCATGTGAGAGTTCCAGATGTTTGTGGGATGATTTTCAGTCCTGGTTAACCTCTAAAAATATTGACTGCCCTTCTCTAACCTTTCAAGTAATTAGATTTGGCCTACAAACAGAAAATAAGAAAATAGAATTTGGGATTAACAACTTGTTTATAGTTGCAAAATTTTTCATTCACAAATGTCGCTTCTTGAAAATTACTCAGATTTTTGCTTTAAAAATGAAGTCCACCTATTGAAGGCTTCATTGGACAAGTAACTCCTTACTTGAATTTTTGATGCAGCTTTTCAACTGATGTACAGATGTACTGATGTTGATGATACTATTTAAGGCAAGGCAAGGCAAGGCAAATTTATTTGTATAGCACAATTCAACAACAAGGTGATTCAAAGTGCTTTACAGAGACATTAGAAACAAAAACAAATAAAAAGCATGATTTAAAATTGATTAAAACAAGCAAACAAACAAACTAACTAAACACACACATTTCACACCTGTTCGCGCGATCTGAACCCTTATCGTAAGGGCAGCTACCAGTCCTTCTGTGGACGAGCTACTTTCTATTTTAAATTCCCTGAATTTAAAATACTCTCTAGACCCAGTCTAGACCCAGCTGGGGAGCTACCCAGAGCTCTAAACCCACTTAACAAACAAACAAACAAACAAACAAACAAACAAACAAACAAACAAACAAACAAACAAACAAACAAACAAACAAACAAACAAACAAAACAAAACAGTATATAAAATCAAAACAGATAAAATCAGAAATAGATAAGATCAGTAGTTAATGTAAGTTTTGAAATTTAAGCTTAAAAGTGTGGATTTGGTGCTTTATTCAAATGCAGCTGAGAACAGGTGAGTCTTCAACCTGGATTTAAATAAACTGAGTGTTTCAGCTGATCTGAGGCTTTCTGGGAGTTTGTTCCAGATATAAGGAGCATAAAAGCTGAATGCAGCTTCTCCGTGTGTGGTTCTGACTCTGGGAACTGATAAAAGACCGGATCCAGATGACCTGAGGGATCTGGATGGTTCATACTGGGTCAGGAGGTCACTGATGTATTTTGGTCCTAAACCATTCAGAGCTTTATAGACCAGCATCAGGACTTTAAAGTCTATCCTCTGACGGACAGGCAGCCAGTGTAAAGACCTCAGAGCTGGACTGATGTGGTCCACTTTTTTGGTCTTAGTGAGGACTCGAGCAGCAGAGTTCTGAATGAGCTGTAGTTGTCTGACTGATTTTTTAGGTAGACCTGTAAAGATGCTGTTACAGTAATCAAGCCTACTAAAGATGAATGCATGGACTAGTTTTTCCAGGTCCTGTTGAGACATCAGATCTTTTATCCTTGAAATATTCTTGAGGTGATAGTAAGCTGACTTTGTTATTGTCTTAATGTGTTTTTCTAAGTTTAGGTCTGCATCCATCACTACACCCAAATTTCTCGCCTGGTTTGTGGTTTTTAGGTGTATAGATTGAAGTTCTCTGGTGACCTGTAATCGTTTTTCTTTGGCGCCAAAGACTATTACCTCAGTTTTGTTTTTGTTTAGCTGGAGAAAATTGTGGCACAACCAGTCATTAATTTCCTCAATGCATTTACCAAGAGCCTGTACAGGGCCTCGGTCTCCTGGTGACATTGTGATATATATTTGTGTGTCATCTGCATAGCTGTGATAGTTTATTTTGTTGTTCTTTATAATCTGTGCCAGTGGGAGCATGTAGATGTTAAACAGAAGGGGTCCCAAGATGGAACCTTGGGGAACTCCACATGTGATGCTTGTCTGCTCAGATGTGAAGTTACCTATTGATACAAAGTATTTCCTGTTTTCTACATATGTTTTGAACCAGTTTAGTACAGTTCCTGAAAGACCTGTCCAGTTCTCCAGTCGTTTGAGTAATATGTTGTGGTCAACTGTGTCAAATGCTGCACTGAGATCCAGTAAAACTAGGACTGACATTTTTCCACTGTCTGTATTCAGACATATGTCATTAAACACTTTGGTCAGAGCAGTTTCAGTGCTGTGATTCTGTCTAAAACCTGACTGGAAGGCATCGTAGCAGTTATTCTGTTTTAAGAAGTAATTGAGCTGTTGAGAAACTGCTTTTTCAATGATCTTACTTAAAAATGGGAGATTTGAGATCGGCCTGTAGTTGTTCATTTGTGTCTTGTCAAGATTGTCCTTTTTCAGTATAGGTTTGATTACAGCAGTTTTTAGTGATTCTGGAAACACACCTGATATTAAAGAAAAGTTGACGATCTGTAACAGGTCTGACTCTAAAGTCTTTGAGACCTTTTTGAAAAAACTTGTTGGCAGGACATCTAAACAGCAGGAGGAGGAGTTCAGTTGACCTAAGATGTCCTCCAGGTCTTTGCTGTTAATAGGTTGAAACTGTTTCATGGTGTTTAAACAGTTTTTTGGTGGACACAGTACATATCCTGGATCTGCTGTTGATGTACCAATTGCTTGTCTAATTTTTTGGATTTTGTCTGTGAAGAATTTGGCAAAGTCATTGCAGGCCATGGTCGAATGAAGTTCAGCTGCCACTGACACAGGAGGGTTTGTTAGCCTGTCAACTGTAGAAAATAAGACCCGAGCATTATGGCTGTTTTTAGTGATGATGTCAGAGAAGTAGGACCTCCTTGCATTCCTCAGTTGTAAATTATAATTGTGAAGTTTCTCTTTATAGATGTCATAATGAACCTGGAGGTTTGTTTTTCTCCATCTGCGCTCAGCTTTCCTACACTCTCTTTTTTCATTTTTCACCAGTGTGGAGTTTCTCCATGGAGACTTTTTCCTTCCAGAGATAACCTTCACCTTAATGGGAGCAATAGTGTCCATTACATTTAACATGTTAGCATTGAAGCTATTGACGAGCTCATTGACTGACCCTCTGGGCAGGTCAGGTGTTAATGGGAAGACCTGGTTAAAAATTGCACTACTGTGTTCAGTTATACACCGTTTTGTGATCACTGTTGTTGATATATTTGTGTGGGCTGAGATTTTACTTTCAAAGAAAACACAGTAATGATCAGACAGGCCCACATCAGACACAGTAACCTTTGAAATGCTCAGGCCTTTGGAGATCAGTAGGTCAAGAGTGTGTCCTCTATTATGTGTGGCCTCTGTTACATGCTGAGTCAGCCCAAAGTTGCCCAGAGTGTTACTCAGGTCTTTAGTCCCTTTGTCCTGAGGGTTGTCCACATGAATGTTAAAATCCCCAACAATAATTACACAGTCGAAATCAACACAGATCACAGACAGCAGTTCACTGAGGTCATTAAAAAAGTCTGTGCAGTATTTGGGAGGCCTGTAAACATTAAGAAACACAACTTTGGATGGGGCCTTCAGCTGTAAAGCCACATATTCAAAAGACTGACAACTTCCAGGAGATAGCTGCTTACATTGAAATGATTCATTAAATAAGACAGCAACCCCTCCTCCTCTCCTGCTCGCCCTGACCTCACTGATAAAACTGTAGTTAGGAGGGGTCGTCTCGATGAGAACAGCTCCACTGTTACTTTGGTCCAACCAAGTTTCAGTTAAAAACATAAAATCAAGGCTGTGCTCAGTGATTAAATCATTAATTAAAAATGTTTTCCCAGCTAAAGATCTAACGTTTAATAAAGCCAACTTAAGTGTTTTAGAGGCATTACTTGTCCCCTCGTGTTTGGGAGCAGTCTGTGGCACACAAGGTATGTTTACTATATTTAAAGATTAAGAAAAAAATAATAATAAAGTTGTGTTTTCAAAATTGGAGTTCAAGTTATTTTTACTTCCAATAGTGTTAACATGCTGCACAGGTCAGGAACAAGATTTTATTTTCATTGTAAGTGGGCTAAAGCAGTTAATTAAAAGTAGTCTAACATAAATGCTGTAATTTGATTATTTTAATAAACATGTAACTTGGATGGATTGGATGCTGGCGTGACCACAGTGCACACGTCTGCTGTTGCTCACAGTGGTCCAAGGGACGCTCAGTTTGTGTGTTCAGACACATGAAACATTAGAGGGAACGTTGGTCATCAGGTGTATTCCAGTCAGCTGTTTCCTCGTGTGTTTCTACTTCCCCTGATCACCTCCTTGTGTGCATTTAGTCTCTGTGTTTCTTTCTTTTCTTTTGATCAGCTGTAAAACCGCCTGTTTCAGTTTAAGCATTGTTTTAAATAAATTGCAGGCTCAAAAAATGTTTTCTCCCATTTCTTCTTGTTGCATGTTGAAGCTCTACTTGGAACCTTGTTAAGATCCAACCAAGCAAAACAGGATTTTTTGACATTTTTCAAGCAGTCTTAAGCTTTTGATCGGGACTCTCAGATAATTTTATCTTTCAGAGCCTCTGAACAGCTTTACTGCACATTTTCCCTCTTTTCTCTTTCTCTTTCTCACTCTAGCTTGTTCTTTCTTCTTGATAATCTGCCCCTCCCAGCCTGTCAGCTCAAACACTGTTACACAATACATATTATTTATTCACATACAAGATAAATAAACTGACGAAGCATTCAGATCATAATTCTCCTTCTAAAGCTGCTGAACAGGACAGAAAAAACAACAATAATAATAAATCTCAAACTAAAAATCAATCATTTTTAACCCTTGCATGAAAATGAAAGTGAAAGTAAGCTGGTGTTTGTGCAGCAGCCTCTGGGAGTGTCTGCAGTGCTGCTGCATGTGTCTGACTGAGGATCAGATTTAACGGGACTTTGCAGGATGAAGATGCCACTGATGCTGATGCTCCTCTTACTCGGTAAGAAAGCTGCTCTGATACTCTGCATGCATGTGCGCACACACACACACAGGTTATTATATATGCAGTGCACTGATGTCTGCTCTCTGTGTCCTGCTGAATGAAGCCCTCCCTGCTCGGGTGATGCAGGGTGGATCCCACCATGTGGCTCAAATAACTGAGAACTATGAAGCTCAGTGAGGTTTTAGTTCATCATGAATAAAGCACTGACACACATTCACTCAGATCTCAGTGTTTTATTCATTTTGAAGCAGCTCATGAAGAACAGGTTGATGACTCATGAAACACAACATCACAGCAGTTTGTTTAGAAGCTGTTTATATTTGAAGGTTGAAGTAAGTGTCTTCAGTTTTTTACTTCAGTATCTTAACATTTCAATGGTAACTTTGTTAATATAACATTAGGTCATATTGAACTTATTGTGAACAAACTGCATCTCTGCTGTTCACCTGTTTCATGTCACAGTGGCATCTTTTACATATTTGTCAGCTTCCTTCAGATTATTCTGATTCATTTTGCATTAATTGTTGTAAATATACAAACGAAACCTTACTGATTGTTTTTCATCAGAACCCAACACAAAGCTAAATTCTGCTGCATCATCTCCACACTGAAAGGAAATTCACTGTGTGTGTGTGTGTGTGTGTGTGTGTGTGTGTGTGTGTGTGTGTGTGTGTGTGTGTGTGTGTGTGTGTGTGTGTGTGTGTGTGTGTGTGTGAGATTATATCGTATGACATAATCACAGACACACATACAGTGTAACTGTTTTGGTTGTGCTGCATGAAAGACGAGTGTGTATTGGGGAGGTTGAGTTACTCAGGAGAAATCTCCCCGTACATCAACTGTCACTGTACCCCCTTAATAAACCATGTGCTTAAGACTGCGTGAAAGTTAAAATATCTATGTTCAGTGCACATAGATAGATAGTCTATATAGTTATATAGGTATACATGTCACACACAAATCCACAAAATGTTCCAGCATCAGAGCTGTGTCCATCAGAGGGACGGCTCAGAGTCAGACAGGCTGACATGTTTGCACATGAGGACGTCTGCTTCTACTGAGTCACTCACTTTCCTGGTTGTTGACTCAGTCGGCTCCTCTTTACCTGTTTAGTTCATCTGTGAACCATCAGGAAACTCTTTGGAACTTTACCTGATGTCCTGTGTCTCTCAGCTGTTACAAAATCACAGCACTCACCTGCTTTATATTTTTATCCTCAGGTTCCCAGCATGCCTCAGGGGTGGAGGTGTATGAGGGGGTGGAGTCTGTCCTGCTGCCCTGTCAGGTACAAGCTGATGTTACCATTGAGTCCACAGCAGCAGTGTGGGACCGTGAGGAGCTCAAGGACCCAACGGTCCACGTGCGTCTGCCGAGTGGTGACGATTTTAAAGATCAGAACATTCGTTACTTCAGTCGAACATCACTGAGAGCCGAGGCTCTGCAGACTGGAGACCTCAGCCTCACTCTGAGGAAGCCCACAGTCTCTGACAGTGGAAACTACACCTGCACATACCGCAAGCATGGACAAGATCGGAACAAGGCCTATGTAGACCTGAAGGTCACAGGTCAGTGCTGTCAGGTCAGATGCATGCTAATGGGAAGTTCTAAAAATCTGTTGGTTGATGTTCAGGTTGTTTGTTTTGTGTCGATCACAGAACTTCCTCCTCGTTCTGCAGTCTGGTTCAAAGTCCTCTCAGGTGTCCTGGTTCCTGTGGTTCTTCTGGCTGTTATGTTTGCTGCATGGCTGTCTTGTAGATACAAAACGTTAAAGAACAAAGAAGGTGAGTGTTTTATTGGACCATCTGATGAAATATCAGAACCTTGAAGGTAATCAGCAAAGTTTGATTTGGTGATTTGACAGCACCATAGCTGACGTCTCTGTCCTGAATGAGTTGTTAGTGATCTTTACATCACTGATGGTTACCACGAACTGTTAGATCCCAGTTATCCTGTACAAGACGTCTGGACCAACTCTTTGTTTGAAGGGCCAAAGTTTCTGGTATTATCATTATAGTGTGATATTATTCTGTTACCATATGTTACCTTATATATGTAATCAAAGTAGTTGAATTATGATAACAGCTGTAGGACATATATTATCCTTTAGTTTAGATGGTGTGATCAGTATGTAGTTTTAGTTTGCATTATACTTCTGACTTAAAAGAGTGTGAAAATCATTAGATCTATTGGATTGACCTGTATTACTCGACACTGTTGAATGTGTTACGCTGTTTCTTGACATTTCATACTGCTGAATCATGAAGAGAATGTTGTGTGCAGAGGACCTTGTGCCGATAATAGAAGAGACAGACCCCCACCTTACAGAGAGCAGAGAAACAAGGAGCCGAGGTCATAACTTAGTAAGAGAGAAAGAATGTGAATGTTTAGGCTTTTACGACTAGGTGGGGGCCGCTAGAGGCTATAAGAAGCTGAGCAACCTGTCACCATTTTGAGACATGCTGTGACCCTCTGCAGGCATGTCTCCCCATCATGATGGTTCTAATGCTCATAAGTGTTGAATTGTATGGAAATAAATGATTGTTGATTGAGCATTTATACACCGAGTACTGTCCTTCCTTCAGCCCAAAGATTCAAAGGATTGGGAGATTTCAACAATAGGCTAACAGAAAGTAACTAAAGCTGGTAGTGAGGAGACGCACTGAGCTCTAAGTGCCTGCAGGAGTGTCCATCCTGCTATCCACTGATGATGCAACTGACTGATAACATAACAGTTAGGTGCAATCAATAACCACACCTGTTAGTTTCAGCTCTCCTCTGATGATCCTTCTCTTGGTAAGATGGATTAGTCTTATAATAGTTAAAGAAAAAAGGCCCCATGGATAGAAAAAGCTGTGACAACCATTGAAGAAGCTCATCTCCAGGCTGGAAGCAGGACTTCAGAAAACACAGAGTAACATCAGGACAGCAGGTCCATGTCTTACCCTGTCCATGGTTTACTGTAAGTGCAGTCAGATGTGTGATGAGTGTTACAGAAACACTGTGTCCACCTCTCCCTCGAGCTTTTACACTCTTCACAGCTTTGACTGGAGTGAAACCATGAGACGCAGAAAGCTTTGACTCTGTGGTATCTGGCAGACACGTTCAGTTCAGCTCTGCTGCTGATTGGACACCAAACGCAGCACAGTCGCTTCATGGAGCAAAGGAACACGTTTCAGACTGGAACCAGTCCAACATGTTTTACTGCAAACATTTCACTTCATCCTGTCAAAGGAAGTGTGCTGATGCTGTGCAGCTCATGTTGTGCTTGGTTGTTCTTTCAGTTCGTGAGGTGGAGGTGGGTTCAGGTGTGACGTCTGCCAAGCTGCCCTGCAAAGCCACAGTTCACCTGTCTCAGGTAAATAAAGTCGTGTGGAAGGACAGAGATGGCAGGATAGTCCACGTGTATCAGGAAGACTCTGAAAAACAGCACAGACGTTACAGGAGCCGAACAGAAATGATTGAAGACCCGCTGAAGACTGGAGACCTCAATCTGACCCTGACATACCCCACACACACAGACAGGGACACCTACACCTGCACCGCCTACAGCAGGGAGGGAAAAGTCCTGATGGAGAAAAAAGTGGAGCTGAAAGTCGAAGGTCAGTGCAGCAGATGATCCTTATTCACAGTTTGTGTTTGATAAGTCAGTGGTTTGTAATGACTGAAGTAGTTTGTGGGAGAGAAACTGGTAAATGTCAGCAGTTAAAGCATCAACCAGGCTCAAAGATAAGTTTGTGGGAAACTGTAAATTTGATTCATTTTTGTAGTGGTTCAGATATTGTGAGGACGTTCATGAGATGAGATGAGTGTAAGAGAATCAGACATAAGACTTCAGAGCTCTGACTCTATCAGCCCGGCTATAGTGTTGCAAAAACAAACCCTGAGCTCGTTCCCAATGTCCTAAAATGAGACGAGTGATGGAAACCTTTACAACAGCAGCAGGTGTCTGCAGAGAGGCGTGTGAGCCGGAAACATCCTGGTCTCAGTGTTGCATACAGATTTCCCTAAATGCTTCTTCCAAAGCTGGATAGATGCTGTCTCTCCTCATCAGAATCTCAGAGACCCACATGAGTCTACACACCACTCAGACAGCCAATGGTTTAAGGATGATGCTGGGCTATGAACAGGCTGTAGACGCTTTATGTTGATTCAGCTTTTATGAATCAACATAAAAACTGGGGGATTAAGTAAAAACATAAAGTCCACGACTGGTGTGTCATCAATAACAAGTAAAATGTTAACATGCTCACGTTGTTTGTTGTCCTCTCAGAGTGTCAGGTGGAGGAGGAGGAGGGGGCGGAGTCCATCTGTCTTCCCTTTCAAACCACAGAAAACCTGCCTGACGACAGTGAAGTGGTGTGGAAATGTTATGAACCAGAATACATGAAGGTCCACGTGTATGAGAACGGCTCTGACCGGCCCGACAAACAGGACGACCATTACAAAGGTCGCACTGAGATGAATGAAGACGCTCTGAGGTCTGGAGACCTCAGTCTGACCCTGAGACACCTCAAAGTGGGAGATGCTGGGAGATACGGATGTGAGGTCAACAGCAAGGAGGCCTGGAGATACAAGAGGGTGTGGCTCACAGTCAAAGGTTAGTTAGTTCATTCATGTTTGTGTGTGTGTGTGTGTGTGTGTGAGGAGTGACTCTTCTGTTTCCTCTGCAGGGAAAAATCAGGCCGAGAAATAAGCAGAGGCCATCAGGATCAGCTCCACTGATCCGTCTGCTCTGATCACTGATCAATCAGTTTGATGTGTTTATTTGATTATTGATCAGTGAAGGACATCAGTGAACAGATGGTGCTGAAGATGCTGTCAGCTGATACTGAGGCCTGTTGAGTCCTGTGTGTTCTCAGTATGATCACACAGCTAATGTATAAACTCCTACAAACCTGTGTTCTTGGAAAGTGCACTGTTGGCTGTTTCTGTAAGTCTGACCAAATATAAGGTGTGTCAGTGTCATGTGCATGTGGAGTAACCGTTAACAACACTGTGTGTATCTGTGGATGTTTGTGGCTCGGCTGCAGGGGAGGGGAGGGGCACGGGAAGCTGAGATCCATCACTGACCACACCTTTTTAGGAGCAGTGGGTGGAGCTTGCTGGACACAGCTGTGTGCAAGGGCGTAGATTTCGTTTTGGCATTGGTGGGGACGAATGATTCAGTTTTTTTTCCTTTTTGTCTTTGCTTCTTGATAAAAAGGAGAAATGTACTTGCCTACATATGCTATTCTACATGCTTTTAAACCATTTAAAATTACAATTGATAGTTTTATATGTGAGTTATATAATGCTAAATTACAATTAAACAAATGACTAAGTAGTTTAGACTTTAGTTTACTTCAGTCATATTCAATATAAATCAGGTATCATACAAAAATAAAAATAACTTCAAATTCAGCAGGGCTGGACTGGCACAAAATATGGGCATTTTGACTAGTGACCGGCCCACCATGGTATTACAGGAAAAGTCAAAAATCCTTTAAAGCCTTTATAATTAAACTTAAACCTACACCACCTTCCCTATTCTGGTATTCTAAACAGTAGCACACAGAAACAGTTCAGAACTTCCCTTCAACTCATTCCTGTCACCTGAAAGGTAAACCTGTTTCTCCATCACCTCCTGTTCAGCTCTGATGATTCAGTAAGGACATCTCCTGGTTTCATCTTCATGTTTCCCTCTCACCACATATCCAAACCGACATCATGACCAGCAGCTTTACAGCTGTGGCTCCAGCAAACATCAGCTGATACTAGAAATTAATATTAAATACATTCTAACAACAGCTGATCAAGCTTAAACGTGCTGCTGTTGTTTAATTCGACCTCCGCTGGTTTCCTCTTTCTGGCGCAGAGAGAAAAGCCGATCAGCTGATCATTGATCAGTTTCATGATTGAATTAGCAACTTTCTAGCTGAAGTAGTACGGCACAAATCCCGTTCCTTTTCACCTTAACTTTAAAGTTTGACCTCCTCGGCTGTAATTGGTCCAGCCCAGAGTCGATCATGACCAACTGGCCAATCCACCACCACTCATTTATACCGTTAAAAAAAGAAAAGGAAGAAAACCCCATCGGCCAATAAAAACGAAAAATCACGAGCAGCCCACTGGGCAAATGCCCGGTATGCCCGATGGCCAGTCCAGCCCTGAAATACAGTCATGACAATAAACGAATATGAGTTCAAAGACTTAACAACATTACTTCAGTTGCATTACACCAACATAAAAAAACAGCTTTTACCAGTTGCGTCAGATATCTAAAGCAAAGCCGTTCCTTCCTTTAAAGGACCTTGAAAAGCTTATCCACGCATTTATTACATCCAGTGTGCTGCCCCTTTAAGGCAGGCATGATCATTTGGGTGTGTGTTTTTTGTACCAGCAGACTTGCCGTAGTACCTCACCAGTGAAAAACAGTCCTATAGCCAAACTGTTGTCTGTTCCACTTTTTGTTCACTTTTTCTTGCTGAGCCTGAGAGAGCACATGCCTGTAAGTAGTTGCTATCTGTTTTGTAAGCTTTCCCGCGATAGTTTTGTGTAGCAGTTTAGAGGTTTGTGTGGAAAACTTTCTTTTGTGAGGTAAAACGGCCGCGATGCTAACACGTTAGCCCGTCTATGGGATTTCCCATGTAATGTTAGCATTAAGCTAATCGCTAAATGCGTGGGCCTAATAACCAGTGAAAGGGTTTGGATAAGTTTGTGTTTGTGTTATATACATTGTAGTGCATGGCTTAATGTTTGATGTTGTAAAGAAAATGCAATTACAGCAGAAATGTAATATTTTATTTTTGTTTCTGTACCAGTTTTACAGTGCTTCAACAGTAAACATCTAAAACGTATCCGCTGACTCCTGGATGTTTATTGTGGACCTGTTAGCTATCTGCCAAGCTAGAAACCAGCTTCACACCCTAGTGAGGGCAGAATATCCAGATTGGACGACTGTAACTCCCTCTACTCGGGCCTCCAACACTCTTCTCTTTGCCGGCTCCAGTTAATTCAAAATGCAGCTGCGCATCTTTTAACCAAGAGCACCTGGCTGCAGCCACTGTGGAGCTCCACAGTAACCGGAACACTCTGGGTTTGTTCAAAAAAATTCACCATCCCCTAAATTGTTCGTGGCCAAAAGTGTACAGTGGTCCCTCGCTATAACGCGGCGCACCTTCCGCGACACTTGCTGTTTCGCTGATTTATTTATTTGTTTTACAGTACATCGTGTTGTGCGTTCTGATTGCTGTAGACCATTGTCAATCAATCTAGTCCAGTGTCTCCTGTACAGGAGCGGTCCCTAATAGGCCCACGGACGGGTCCCGGTCCGTGAGTCCTTTGGTACCGTTCTGCGATAGTTGATCCTCCGATGTGAAATGTATGGTTGTAGTTGTGTGTCTTATTTTGAAAGAACTATTTACGCGTTACCATAGCGACCAGAGAGCATTAAGAAGCAGAGAGGAGGATGTCACTGTCATTGTTGTTGGCGCACAGCTCAAGTCACGTTTATTATTATATTTACAAAATACCACACTTTCTTTTTTTAATTCTTTTGTTGTATTTATCCGCGACACCTTAAAGGTCGTTCCCTGAAAATATTGTCTGACATTAAAGTGGTCTGTGGTGCAAAAAGGTTCGGGACTCCTGCTGTACAGTACAGAATGCGTTTAGCTTGTCGAATTTACATATATCTTCGCTAGCAGTGTAACTCTGAAGTGCTGTACTGTATGTTTGTAAGTTTTCTCCCAAACAAACACAACAATGCCGACGAAACGTTTTGCACCCTCAAATGCACCTTTAGGTTTCATTCCATGATACTGGACTTATGTTTCTACGAAGGTTTGAACTCTATGAGTGTTTAAACAAAAGAGAAAAGTGTGAAAATGTTTATGCCTGTCTGAGAAAAGTGTATAAAGCATGTAGTGAGGGGTTTTACAGTCTTAACATCTGTAATAATTGTAAAAAATAAAGTTGGCTACTTCATGGATTTCACCTACCGCGGGTTATTTTTAGAACGTAACACCAGCGATAAACGAGGGACTGCTGTATTATTAATAGTAGAGTCTGGGACATCTAATTGATTAACATCAACATTGATTATTATGCACTATTATTTTTGTTCAAGGAGAGCAAAAAATATAAAACTCTCTCAGCTTGTTTGTTGCCAAAAATGGCCACTTTTTGTGTATGTTCACAAAATGCTATAAAATGTAGATTTCTTAAAACATTTTTCTACTTTTACCGACGTGACTCTTTAAAATAGCACCAGTCCTTTTCATCAAAATCAAAATTGTATCTAAATTTTTTACTCTTTATAGCCAGTTAGGTTATATATTACCATTAACTTTTCAGATAAAACGGTGATAAAGTCCTAATGTTTTCATGAAACTTCCTTTTTTTCCCCATCTGAGCATCGGGGAAAAGGCTGTCTTGCAATTGTTGAGGTCACTAGTGTGTGCCCCATTTCTTCCAGGATCACTCTCTTTATAGGTTTTAGTGGACTCCTAGTACTGCGACGTGGTTTCATGGTACAAAGGGATTGTATTCCAAGATCTGGGAGACTGTAGAAATGAGCAGTGATGCCCTTCCTACCATCTTTCCAGAAAAGTGATCTGGAAGCTGTTAGGCTGACTTACAGCAGCAGCACTTTCTGCACCTGCAGAAACTCCAGGACACATTTACTAACGGTGTTTGTTGCTGTATGTGCAGCTTTGAATTTTTTAATAATATATATTTTGTTAATATTTCGGCTATGGTGTCTTGTTATGAAATGTACAAGAGTAAAAGTGTTTTTAGCAGGTGCTTCAAAGCTAAGTTTTACTGGGAAACTCAAAGCTCAATAGTCTGTATCAACAGAGATTCACTGCAGCCTGTGTAATATTTATTCTACTCTGCCACACAAATATGTATTTGCAAGATAATGTCATGCACAACACACAACTATTAGATCCTTAAGATCAAACCCGTGTCATTGTTTTGGTCCACTGCAGTGCAGTAGTCAAAAAAAAGAATAAGTGAAGTGTCCACAGATGGCCAGGATAGAGCCCAGAGTGTTAATGTTTAAAATGTATAAAAATATTATTGATTACAATTCTTTACTGTTAATATCAACAATAAGCTTTTTATTTTGAAAATACAAGTTTAAAAAAATGCTGTTACATTTACATTTAATGCTGTTACACTGTAATCCTTTATTATAAGTATGGACACAGAATCAAGTGAACAACATTTTGAAATAAGTTTAATTGGAATTTTGTACTATGCAAAAAACAAAACAAAAAACAACAACGACATATTAAACAAACAAACACAGCCAGTGCCTTCATTTGTCCATTACATGTCAGACATAGCACTGACCCTTAGCCCCTGCTCATCAGCACATGCTTTCAAAAAGAGCTCCATGTCCTTTGCAAACTGAAAAACAAAGAGGAACAAGTCCCTTGCTCCAGTGTCTTCTTCCTCTGACATGTCTCTTAAGACCCTCTGCTGGTCCCCTTGATTTAAGGACAGATATTTTGGCATTGTTACGTGTCCACGGAAAAGTGCCTTATTTTGGACAACCCCACTGCACAGCAGGACGCAGATCTTCAACAACTGCTGGCTCCTGTGTCAGGCAAACGGGGATGAAAACATAGTTATTTCTCTGTTGCACAACAGTTTTTTAACAGTTATTCAAATGTCACTAACCATGTAATTACTGTTTAAAGTGAATACTGACCTGACTGACTTCCTGGAACTTTTTCAGTCTGACAATGGGCACGTGTTGTCCTGCAAGCACAGCTTTGGCTTCCTCTCTCCAGTGTGCAAATAGCTT
This sequence comes from Maylandia zebra, assembly GCF_041146795.1. NCBI lineage: Eukaryota > Metazoa > Chordata > Actinopteri > Cichliformes > Cichlidae > Maylandia > Maylandia zebra. Next base: position 8,356,927 of record NC_135169.1, on the reverse strand, counting down.
GCCAGAGCTTAACAGAAATTGTTGATATTGTTAAGGTGTGTAAACTTTGACACAACATAAAACAGAAGTCAAAATATAAATACCTCCTGAGATCAAAGTTCTCCATCAACAGCAAGCACCACCATTTACACAAGTAGGGCATGTCTGACTGTAAAATATTAATATGAAACATATTTAACAACTTTCAAAAGATTCAAGACTCCATTGCTGTGAAAGTAAATAGAATACTTACTACAATATAGTCAAATCAAGCATCCAGTGCCACGTACAGAGCAGACTATTTGGAAGAAAAAATAAAAATGTCCTTTTTTTTAGAAGCTTAAATTAGCTTCTGTATGAATCTCAAGAAGAGAAGAGAAAAATTACCATCAGCATGAAGATCCCACAGTCAACTCCATAGTCTTGGCTTGGAAAACCCTGTATTACATTGAAAATAAAGGCTCGTTAATAAAATCCCTTAAAAGAAGACTAGTGTAATTCATATCATTCACCATACACTTAAACTAGCACATACCTTCAAGTCAAAGCTCTTTTTTTCTGACCACTGCCCGGGAATGATCTTCACTGCAAGATTCCTTTTTTTAAAGACAGTTACATTCACAAGTTAACAGATGTCATCATGATGGGTGTGAAATGTTTATTGCTAATAGCACCAACTGTAACTACAGGCCTTAGGAACACGACCTCAACAAAACAGCATAACAAAATGAAAAAGTACAGTCACATGCTCACAGTTGGTCAAAATAAAGCATTTACAGCTTTAAGTTAAGGTTGGCATATTTTATAAACTCATTTTTAATGGTCTTTTATGTTAAACTAGAACATTTGAAGACCCTATTTATGTCTGAAAGTCATCTAAAGACAGCATCACTGACTTGATCATAATGTGAAGATGAGAATAAAATGTTGAAGCATCATGCTGATATATCCATCCATCCATCCATTCGCTTCCGCTTATCCTTTTCAGGGGCGCTGGAGCGTATCCCAGCTGTCATAGGGCGACAGACTGGACAGGTCGCCAGTCTGTCGCAGGGCCAACACACAGGGACAGACAACCATTCACACTCACATTCACTCGCACATTCACACCTAGTGGCAATTTGGATTATCCAATTAACCTATCCCCACAAGCTGCATGTCTTTGGACGGTGGGAGGAAGCCGGAGTACCCGGAGAGAACCCACGCAAACACGGGGAGAACATGCAAACTCCACACAGAAACTTGCTGATATAGTTTATAAAAAAAGCATGTGAGTGTACTGTATGTGTGAACACTCAAGATCAGCAGAACATGATCTGGGATGCACTTAACCTGGAACACTGAACAGGTTCCTGAAAACTCCGGAACAAACCAAAAATGCTTATAAAGATGTGACCTCAAAAGTGAAACATATTGTTGGCCACCAAATCCTGCCTTGGTGTTTATTGGGTCAAGAAAGAGGATTTCTCTTTGAGGTGGCTTCAGTACCTAAAAGACAGTTAGCCATGACTTCAAACCTGAAAACAATGTCATTGCAAGCGATCACAATCAAAGACTTTTGAAACTGCGTCATAAAAGCTTGAATACATCTCAGACACATAGCAAAATTCTAACAGTTTGTATGTGTAAAAAACAAGACTTACACACAACTGGAAATGACCAGGTGTCCAGAGAGGGAGAACTATGATGTCCATCCTCTGAGCATCAGTCTGAAACAGAATTGTATTTTTAAGTATCCTGTATATGAACTCTCACCAAAGTTATAAAAAAAAATCATTTGGATTACTTGCTTGTTTCTTTAAAGGACGGTACACTTACAGGAAAGGACTGCAATGGATCACAGCCATAGGGTGCAAGCCAAGTCCGGGTGACATACAGATTTTCTATGTAAATGCTTATCCCCTAGAATGTAAACAAAAACATTTAAAACAACAACTCTCTAAATTAAAGCTTGACAATCATCATATACAACATACAGTACCTTTGACTGGACAATTTTAGTGATAAGCTCAAAACAGCCATTTCCAATCTGAAACAGAAAAAATCATGAAAAAAAATGAATGTACACTTTATTATTTCATATTCATAGAAAAAAAATACTTACAGTCGATTCCATTTGTTTGTTTAAACCCAGTGTCCAAAAATCTGCCCGCATGAGGCATCCAGAAGACGTTTCAACAATCAGCTCATCTTTGGGTCTGCTGATGTCCAGAACATAGTTGAGCTAAAAAAACAGAGAGGTGTCATAGACTGTGGATGACCAAATCAGATAAGCACTAAAAGTTGCACTTTGCAACATCTGAAAACTTTAACATACAAGCTGTTGTTGGCCAGGGTGCGGTACAAAACACCATGATGAACGGCTGGCCAAAATGTTCTCAGGCTTTGTCAGAGTTCGCACGGTGGTCCACACAGGTCAGGAAAAGTTGCATCTGTTGAGACCTTCTATTGGCTTTCTTGTTGTCAACTCTTTCCTGAGGTCCTATAGGGATTTTAACAGGTTTCAGACAAAACACTACATAGAATGCACATTAAATGCATACAAATGCAAGAAAAATAAGCACTATCTATAGAAGGAAATTCATTTGAAACAGCATGTAACAAATTCGTTTATGAGCCATCAACTACAACAAGATAATGAATGCAAGATTATTATTTCACCTATATATGACAATCACTATTCAAAATAAGAAATTTTACCAGTGTCACCAGACATTGAAGGTGCTGGGTTCAACACCGTTTCAGTGATTTCTCTGGGTTTATTGCACACCTGTGGGGCTAGGTACACAAAGAAAAGAATATACACACACAGATAGGAACAAACCTAACATGTAAACAATGGTAGCGTTCTGGTCATGAGACAATGCATGTACTTACCTACGACAGCTTGACCCAGTGCCGACAATGAGATATTGATCTGTGTGTTTCTCTGCCATGGAGCACGATGAAAAAACATTAAAACAAGAAGGAATGTTGTTGTAACGCAAAAAAAGTGGCAACATGATCATTGTACGAAAACTAGATGATTCCTAGAATTATGAAATCACTAACGGCAAATTTATTTAAGAAAGACTCTGTCCCAACCTTTGCGATCAACTTGCAAGACTTCCACGGTATCCATGCGTGTTTACGGCTACTGTGGAGGTCACGTGTTTCTGGTTATTGTGGAGGTCACGTGTTTCCGGTTAGTGTGGAGGTCACGTGTATCCGGTTACTGTGGAGCTCCACAGTGGCTGCAGCCAGACCCTTCTCCTTTTAACAGGTACGAGAATCCATGAACACATAACTCCAATTTTAGCCAAACTACATTGGCTCCCTGTTAAATATCGTATAGATTTTAATATTCTTTTGTTCACTTTTAATATTCTGAATAATTTAGCGCCCAGCTATCTCTCTGAACTACTCCACTTATACAATCCCAACAGAGCACTTAGATCGTCCAATCACAGGCTCCTAGCACAACCTAGGACTCGAATGAAGTCGAGAGGTTACCGGGCCTTTGCATCCGTGGCACCCAGACTCTGGAATAACCTCCCTGTTTATATTCGTACAGCCGAGTCTATCCAGTCTTTTAAATCACGTCTTAAAACTTATTTTTTTACTTTGGCTTTTGATTCTGTCTAGTTGGCTGTTTTAGCTTGTTGTGTTGTTACCTATTGTTTGTTGTCCTCTTATTGTTTTTTTTAACTGTCTCATGCTTTTACTGACTGTGAAGCACTATGGTCAACACTGTTGTTTTAATATGTGCTATATAAATAAATTTTGATTTGATTTGAACATCTCTGATACATTAGCACTGAATGACCTGGTGGTTTATGTCCATCTAAGATTACCACAAAGTAAAAGATCTGTCAGCAAAATTATGCAATATTTTAGCCACACTATTGCCCCGATCAGATCAATGAGTTGGGATTTTCTATTCTAAGCATGAGCTACTGTTACAGCAACAGACATTAATACTACTGGTGTCCCACACAACAACTCAATGTCCACTATGTGAAGGAGCCAAACACAGGCCTGCTCTTCTCGTTAACTGAGATAAACTGCTGGCATATTGGTTTTCCATCTATACTGTCCAGTCTCTCCTGGTGGACACACAGCAGCATTGTTTAATCTCATTCGAGTCATTGTTGACCTTAGCCATGTTTTTAGTCTTCTGAGAGCACTGAAGCTTCTTTCAGCCTCAACTGAGGATACTGGGATGACTAAAAGCAGCCTGATAATTGCCATGATAATAAATACTAGTTAATCTACAGCACCACATCATCAGTCAGTCACCTGTGAGCTCGCCTCTTCACCTCCGAGCTACAACATGGCAGAGCTGCCTCTGTCACCTGATCAATAACAGTGAGGCACTCCACATACATGCAGTCACACATGTGCTTCAAATACAACAATGAACCACCAGGTCATCATCCAGTTTCACCTGTGACCTTGTGTCACCATTGCTCTCTGAGCTTTGTGTTGGTTCTTCACCTGACAAATAGGACATACATGACAATAAGAATAAAATGTGGAGCTGCTTCAGTGTTTCTGTCACTTTGTGCAGATCTTGACTCGTCAGTAATGTTTGTAGGCTGAGTGCGTTTTTACAACAATTTGTGCAAACTGCACTACAAGGTGGAATATTTGCAAAATCATGACTACCTCATGATATTTTGTCTCAAAAATTAACCCTATGAATATATCAGTGCCATTAGGATGAAATTATTGTGTCACCAACATTTTAATGTTAGACATATAATTCTAACAGCCTCTGTAAACTAATATCCGGGCTGCTCGAGGCTCCGTTTCCTCTGACAGTTTCAATCAAAATTAGAAATGCTGCTCTGAGACTGAGAGAACTAACAGTGCTGCCTGTTGTGCAGTTAGCTTCCCAAACACGTTATTCATGGTTACATACAGTTTTAGACTGATGTGGGCCAAAGCCTAGCATAGCCTGTAACGTTACTATGACGGACACATTTTATGAGTGAGCTTGAGTTTGTGACTTACAGGTTTCTTTCAAAAATACTTTCTTATATCCAGGTTCTTTCTCTTTGCTGCCGTCCTCCTCTCCTCCTCACAGCGCACGCTTGCCGCTGCTAAAACTAAACAGAGCTCCCTGAAAGGCTCAGCCAATCACATTGGCCATATTTGTCACATGACGTAGCACTCCAGTAAAGAATGTAATTTAACTCTTTCTGCACCGCTGGGAGATCGTTTTTTTTCTTTCTATCGGGTTGTTTTTCTTTACTCGAACAGATCAAATTATTGGTGGGGACACGTCCCTTCCGTCCGTGCCAAATCTGCGCCCTTGGCTGTGTGAGTGAAAATGTCTCAGAGCAAAATAAAAATGAGTTTGTCAGGAAACCTGTTCAGTCATCAGGTGTTTGTGTCACAGTGTCTGATGTAACAGCTGCCAAATACAAGACGTCGTTTTCTCTTTGTCCAGCTCAGGGTTAAGTGGGGGAGGCTGTCATAGGGGAAAAGGTGGGGCACCCCCATTATTGCCACCCACAGACTACGTCCACATACACAAAAAGAATCATTCCCAGCTGTGTTTCATATCTGCACTTGTGGAGATTCAAAGGTTCAAATACAGAACTGCAGACTGGTGGCTGCTGTCAAATACAGCTGACACCAACATGATGAGTTCACCTCGTGCCCACTAGAGGCCAGCAAAGTGAACCACAGAGGGACCCAAACACTCGAGCGTCCCACTGAGAGAAGCAGAACTCAGTTTGCTGTGTTTCACAGGTGTTCCTGAACGCATCACTGTGACCTTGAAGAAAAGCTGAAACTCTTTTCCTGAGAGGATTTCTGCAGCTGACGAGCATCAGATAATGAACGAACACAGATCCAAACATGAGTTTGATGTCTTTGAGTCTGTCCTGTCTGTGGATCATGGCACTGAAAGAATGTGATGATCTCATAAATGAAACAAAATCTCAAGACGACTGAGAAAAAACATCAAATGTTTAAACTGAGAAAATATTAAAAAAGGCTGATTTGAACCTGCTGGCAGCAAAAGGCAAACATGACAACAAACTCCATGTTTTATATGAATAAAAATAAAGAGCTGCAGAAACATCATCTGGCATCGCGTCAGCAACATGACGGGTATAAAAACAGAGGCTCACCAGGCTGCAAACAAACACTGAAAATCTTTAGAGCAATTCCAGATCAGTTCCTCAAACTAAATCACTTCAAATTCATCAGCACATCAGAACATCTGGCATATCTAAGCAGGCATGTGGGGGTGGGAGGGGCTTGAGCGCTTCTTTATGGGTCCCACCAGTGGCCTTTTCTTGAGGGTTTTTTCTTTTCATGTGTGTGTGGAGTCCTGTCTGTGCCCCTCAACAATAATATTTAACTATTAATCACAATTTGTTAAATAAAATGAGCTGGCTCGCAGCAGTCACATGACTACCATTAACCAATGATCGCTCTTAACGGCAGAGCGCACTGGTTACGAGGTGGGAACGAGCTCACAAAGAGCCACATGGGTGCTGTAGGACAAACTGGGAGACAGACTGATGCAAAGGAAACCAGTAAGCAGGTGAACAGCGCACACTGTAGCCTGTAACACACAGCAGTGTCAGCTTATTATGGACACGTTCAGCTGTTTTGTGGCAACTGATGAATTGAAACAGACGAGCGTGCTGTGTGTGCAACAGTGCGACAAACATCACCTGTGTGATGCTCGTCAGCTGCCAGCTCACTGGGTACAGCAGGCAGGGGTCTGTAGGTTTGCGCCCCTTCAAACGTCTCTGCACGGCCCTGCCTCTGAGGAGCAACTGCACAACAGCTCCATCACATCCCAGTGTGCTCTGATAAGCTCCTTTTTTTAACCTTTTATTGTTTTATGTAAAGCACTTTGGTATGCCCAAGGCTTTTAAACGTGCTCTATAAATAAAGATTGTTGTTGTTGTTGTTGTCTGTGCACCATTTTAGGGAACATCTTTAGTTTCACAGTAAGCTGCAGGGCTCTGTTTCTATAATGTTGTTCTATCATCACTTTATTATGGATCAGGTGTAAAGGTGTCATGTGTGGATAATTAAGTAACAGATCAATACAATAGCAAAGTGTTCTCAGATGGGCAGCACGTGGAGAGAAGATGGAAGGAGGAAGAGAGTCAGACAGTGATTCACAGGCAGAGTTGATTTCTCACAGTTTTGTTGCCTTGTGTTTCCAAGCACTGTCATTTTATTATTATCTCATAACACGTGTTTAATCAGCTCCCATCTCTCCTGTGGACTCTGTAATGTCTCAGACTGACAGCAACATTGTACCCATCAGGTAAAACACAGGCCACGTTTGCTCTGCATCGTCCCCACATGATCACAGTGATGTAACATGATGTCCTTCCATATGAGGTTCTTGATGAATGTGTTGTTGTTCTCCAGCCTGGTTTTTTAACTTTGAGCCCCTTCAAACGTCTCTGCATGGCCCTGCCTCTGAGGAGCAATCTAAGTGTGTGAGGGGAAAGGACCAAAGAAGACTGAAACATCTTTTCTACCATTGAAAAAACAAAGTCAGAATTTCAACTTCCTGATTCTTCTTCTTCCAATTATCTGCTCGTGTGCTCTAAGTAGAGAAGCCCAGACCTCCGTCTTCCCAACACCACCAGTCCACCCGAGAGATGTAATCCAGCACGTCCTCCCCCAGGAAACAGAGACAACACCGAAAGAATAAATGAACTCTAATCAATATATTACCTGTAAATTCAGTCAAAATGCTTCCAGAATAACCCAAAATCATGACTTGTGAAAAAAGTTGAAGCCTTTTTGTCCCACGTTGTTTGAACAGTTCGGTCCACGAGACATGAAAGGAGGCTGATATTAATAATATATATGAATAAAGTTAAAGCTGTTGAAACATGCAGTAAACACTCGTGTGAGTTAGGAGATTTATAAATAAACTTTATCACCAACACACGGTGATGGACGACAGTCGGGGATGATCATTACAGTAAATGAACGTTTACACTGGCAGGTGTAGTTTTTCTTCTGTCAGCTGACGGTGTTTCACAGTTTGAGAGCAACAATGAGCACAAAGACAGAATTCAGGCTTGTCCTTGATACTCTAATCCATTCAGTAATCACATTACAGTCACAGTCATGTTCTTACTGCGTGTAACTAAAGTTCATCGGTGATGCTTTCATCTTCCTGCCTCTGCACTCAGCTGCTTTCAGTTTGGGTGGAGGAAATCGCCGTAGCAGCAACATTACACACGGAAAATCACAACTCTGACTTTAATGAAACCTTTTCTCTTGAACATTATTCAGTAGGAACCACTGAGAGGATTTTCCTCCTCGCTGACTGAAAATGTACCAACTCTGACTCAAGCATCACCACAGAAACGTGTGGTGGGGAGATGAGGATCTGCTGACTCTGCTGGAGTTTGCTCTGTGATAAAGACATGAACAGTCTGTGCAAAGTAACCTCAGGCTGTCAGAGCTTCAACACAACGAGGCCGAGCACAAGAAATAAGACAGCGAGAGAGAGAGGGCCTCTCCTGAGTCCTCACATATACACACTATACTATGCTAGCATCACCATGGCAACTGCACAACAGCTCCATCACATCCCAGTGCGCTCTGATAAGCTCCTCCTTCTCCACCCTTCAAGGCCTGTGTACGCTGCTGGGTGGACCTATGATGCAGAGCTGCCCAATCACAGCAGCACACAGCAGACATGTAGCATCAACAGCTCCTCACATCAACATCTGTCAGCTGTCTGTGTTTATGGTAAAGCTGATCCTGACTCTGTTCATGCCCATGATACTGGTCCTGCCTGAGAGCTGCTCATCATCACCAGCACAGACTGAAAGTCCATCACTTCCCTTTATCAGCAACGGCTCGCGGTCTAAACTCCTTTTAAGGAAAAAGATGAAGCAGGAAAGGAAACAGTTTCAGGAGCATCATGTAGAGACGTGCAGGATAGAAACACAAGCTGAGAGTCGCAGCACTGTGCAGGACCAAAAGCTGACGCTGCAGGACAAACGGACAAACATTTAAATCCACACACAGAGAAAAATGTTAAACACACTGAGCAGGTGTCAGGACTCCATCAGCTCAGGATGAAGGTGATGGTGTCAGGAGTCTGTGCTGACCACTGTGTTATAGCTGTTTACTCCACACACACTGATGATGACCATCAGCAAGGATACACAGCCGGACCTTTTCCTGGAAGCAGGAAGCCCCTCCCCCACCGAGTTAGTCCGTTTCACCTCCTTTGTTCTACACAGAAGCTTCCTGATGGGCAGCTGGACCTGATGAGTCACATTAACATGTGCAGAGGAGATGAGATCAAACTCAGTCACAGAAACAAGTTTCTGTTTGGTGAAAATGAGGCCAAACTGACTCATTTAGTGCAGACAAAGTAAAACTACAATAACATGGTTACACACATGTGCATTTGTTCACCAGTCACAGCACATTGATGTTGGATCAGCACGCACACCACCAGCAAACCAAAGGAAAGCTGCTGCAGTCAGAGCAACAACCCTGGTCCACAGAGAGCTTCAACACAGCATCAGAGGACCACAGAGAAGGAGACCAGAGCCTTACATACATCAGAGATCAGTGAAGACAACACGCAACAACAGACTTCCTCACAACATGTTGCTCACGCTGAGCCTTCAGTGAACTCAAACACTTTTAAGCATGGTGGTTTAGCACGGGAAGAAGATGAAAGTGTCCATCAGCACCTTCAGCTAATTGATCAGGAAGCATTCTAGCAGCATCGGGGATTCGTCTCTCTGGACAGCTTTGAATCATTTTGTCCATGAGAGAGAATAATGCATGTGAGGATCCCCTCAACATCTCACCTTCTTGCTCCCTTCTTGCATAAAAAGCTTCCTTCCTAGCAATAATAGACACGGGGCGACTTCCTGTTTGATGCAAACAGCCTTTGTTGCATCTAGGCTGGATTGTTGTAACGCACTTTATTGTGGGGTTACTGATGCATCCATTATGAGTCTGCAGCTTGTGCTGCAGCACGTCTTTAACTGCAACAAGTCTGAGCACATTAGCCCATTTTAATTTCACTCCACTCCCTACCTGTACATGTGAGGCTCGTTTAAAGTCTTTTATTTGTCTTTAATCTCTTAATGGGACTGCACGTGCTGTGAAACAATTCATTCACAAGCTTTAGTGCTACTTCAGGAAGTGCTTCCTGCTGCTCTCCATCAGTCTGGATGACGAGTCTTCAGCCTGAACTCACCTGTGAGCCACAAGAGCCCAAACATGGTTTGTATTTCACCTTCATGCAGTTGTGTTTATAGTGTACATGTTAGTTATTAATGCAGTCTGCACTCCTCTCTCACACAATGTCAGCCTGACTTTGTCTTTAACCAGCTTCATTTCTACTTTACTGTAAATATAAAAGTTCCTGCACTACATCACAGTATGAGACCCTTACCTGTGACTCTGTAACTGAATGTGTTTATTGTAGTCTGAACGAATGTATCGTTCTTTATCACGCTGCTGTTGGATCTGCAGAGTTAACCTGCAGCTTCTGTTAAAGACCTGGATGAGCTCTATTGGTTAAAAGGGCTTTGAGGGCTTTGACAACAACCTCACCACTGAGCTGATGGAGCCTCTCGATGACTCGAAAGCTTAAAAACGTTAAACTCTACAGAGTCTCTGATCTGTTCACTCATCCATCAGTAATCTCCAATTCATTTTTGAGGTGAATGAATGAATGAAAGTGTGGAAACATGAATCCGACTGCCTGATAAACTCAAACTAGTCTCAATACAACAACATGCACTAAATGAAGAAACTAGGGAAGTGTAACAGAAACACAGAGCACACTCATGCTGTGTGAGAGATCACACAGCATGAGTGTGAAGCATGAAATGAACAACAGGAGACAATAACCACACAGCAGGAGAGAATCAACACAAACACAAAGTGCACGAGACCAGAGACTCACAATAACACAGAGACTAACCTCACACAGGTGCCCAAACAGAGACACCTGACTGACTTCATAACAGGGACACCAAAGGACAAAACTCACAGAGGACCAGGAGGACAAAAGAACCAGACGTCACCTACAAGAAGCCCAGAGACACAACACTGAGACGTCATGGTAACAGGAACCAGGAACATTTCACCAAAAACATGAAGAAGTTACAGAAACTCAAACACTGGACCTACGACCCCGACAGAGCCGAGCTGAAGGAGGAACACCATCAGGACGCTACACCCCCAACCGCACTGAAATAACCTGTAATGACAACATCCACAGACCAACCAGGAGAGAGCACACAGAGCAGGACTGATCTCATTGGCTGGACGCTCGCTTCTATTTAAATCTAATGACAGCAGCTGCGTCACACCTGAACACGACACTTCTGCTCTCGTGATCTACAACTGTGACTTTAACGTCAGCGACACCAACATCTGACATTATTGTAACGACATGTTTCATTATGTCATCGTTTACAAGCTGCAGAGCAAACACGCTGAGGAGTCAGAGGTCAAAGGTCAGTGGTTTGATTCTCCTGTGAGCAGAGAGAGGATCTGAAAGTGCAGCAGGAAGTGTTGATCAGGAAGCTTTGGACAGTTTCAGACAGTAAAGGAGACTCTTTAATACGTCCTGATTCACACACAGTTACACAATGATGCCATCAATAACATGACCTGCTGCCATGTGTGGTTGCTGTGGGACACCAGGACCCCCTGACATCCCTGTAACAGACCCTCTGTGTGACGTCTCATCTAACCCATCAGCAAAGACACCAACAGTTCATCCACCCTCCTCTGGTCTCTGTGAGGAGCAGTGAGGGGCTCGTAGCGTCTCTGTGCTTTGACAAGATTTAAAGTCACCAACAGATTTTTGTGTCACTTTGAAACTGCACCACAATCTGAACTTGACAAGAACAATTCAATAGTAAAGCAAAGGGTTTAAGTTCTGTACGAGAGTTTAGATTTAGACGTTTGTCTCACTGGTGGATGCAGGCGATGCGTGCAGAGTGTCAGGCAGCAAAGTTACCTGTCAGACTGTCCAGTAGGTGGTGCAGAGGGTGGAGGGGATTCTTCATGATGATAACAGCTTGTTTAATCATCACAGCCTCAGCAACTCATCAGAGTAACACAGCAGCATACTCACACAGAGAGCACACACCTGATGAGATCAAAGGGAAGCTGGAGGCGTCTCTCAGTCAGTGCATGAAGGCTGCAGCTGCCTCCCTGCTCCTGCTCCTGAGTCCCACCTTCATTCTTTCACTCTCACAGCTCAGCAGGTCGAGCGGGCACCTGTTAAGACCCTGGAGGTTGGTAGTTTGACTCCTGGCGGCTCCAGGCTGCATGCTAAATATCCTCGGGCGGGACGCGAACACAAAGTTAGATGCATTGGACTGTGGATGTGTGTGCGTTAGACAGAAAGCACTTTGATAGAAAAAGCACAGAAAGAAGTGTTTGTGTGAGGCGAGTTTCATACAGCCAGTAAATATTGAGTAAAGTGAGAGTTCAGGTGGTGTAGAAGAGCACTACATGAGAACCAATCACAGCACAGACTCCAACAGGACAGGAGGCTTTCAGCCAGTTTGGACTGAGCAGCTCTCATTTCTACAAACCTGCCCAAATGTATGATGTGTTCAATGCTGTGATCACGATGTGCTCAGGGCCGTGCAGAGAGGTTTAAAGGGGCGGGTGCTTAAAGCTAAAAAGGGGCACATTGAACCAGGCTGAATAACAACAACACACTTTCATCAAGAATCTAATATGGGCAACAAGGCAAAGCAAACGTAGCCGATGCTTTACCTGATGGGTACAATGTTGCTGTTGAGGGGTTGCTGTGGATAGTGCTGGAGGGCAGGGCTGTGTTGATCTGAGACTGTAACCCCTTGTGTCATACTGGGACCTTTTTGTGCCACTTTTTTTGTTCGCATGGAAGCCATTTCCACTGTGTTGGGTGTAATATAGCGAAACTTGCCACCCGGTTTCGTTTTTGTAAAAGATTCAAAATTTCAGTCTGATTTTCTTACATCAGCCTAACACGGCTTAACAGCAAAAATACTCACACTGGTCGCCCTAGGGACCGTTTTGGGCCCCATTGAAACCCATTATAAACGCTATTTTTCACGGCAAAAAAATTACGGTCAAATCGATCGTGATCGGTTATGTTTCCGTTTCCGTTTGCAGTACTGGCCTTAGAGTTGTAATTTTTTTATTTGTCCACCGGGTGGCGCCCTTGCTCCACGTTTGACCCCGGGCTGGAAAACAGCGGGCTGCTTAGACAGACCTGCGGAAAATGAAGCCTCATTTCCGGCGTGCAGCAGCGGCTTCGCCCGCTGATCGGGCAGGACCATTTTCGGTCCCTAGGGTGATGAGAGGGTGCATTTCTTTTTTTTTAAATCAACAGGAAATGACGTATTTGTTGTGACGTGGTACCGGACGTGTGCGCTGGAAAAAGGAGTCCGACGCAACATGCCCCGGTCATCGTCGCGAGTTACCCCGGGAGGAAGCACTCATTTCGGCCTAGAGGAGGAGCATTTACCGCCCGGAGACCATTTTCTGGTCCTGAAAAAAAAAAAAAAAGGCGATCGAAATGAAGGTTGGTGCCAATCTTTAGTCCATCTAAAGGCCTAATTATAATAACAATCAAATATTACTTCAAATGTTTTTTTTTTTAATATTTCGTTTTGTTTTGGGGGGCTAAAAAAAACGGTGCGCTCATGTAATTAAACTGCGATTAAAAGGGTTAAAACCCCCGAAATATAATTAAAACTTTACATGAGTATTTCAGGGAGAAGTAGTTTTAAAAGACTGGCTAATTTAAAGTGGAAAAAAATATGAATATATAATCTTTTTATAGCATTTTTCGGGCGTGGCAGAAAACGGTCCCCAGGGTGTTCAACGTAAGTTTTTTAAAGTATGACACAAGGGTTAAAAAGTCCACAGGAGAGATGGTAGCTGATTAAACAAGTGTCATGAGATAATAACTAAATGCAAAGATTGGTGACAGCGCTTGGAACCATAAGGACACAAAAAACTGTGAGAAATAATTTAGGCTCTGCCTGTGATTCACTCTTTGCTTCTCTTCTTCCTTCCTTCCCATCATTTCATATATCACTCTCTACTTGCTGTCTATCTGAGAACAAGGCACAACTTGCTATTGCAATAAACTATAATCTAATTATCCACACCTAACAACTCCAGCACTTAATCTATAATAAAATGATGACAGAAAAATGTTATAGCCCTGCCTTTAGTAGCCTCACACAGCTCCTACTGTTTCCTCCTCATGTCCTTACCAGCCATGTCTGCACAATGTTATATCATGAGTAAATCCATCTAAATAAAACACACACATGCACACACAGTGACATTTTAGACCTTCTTCAGAATACTGTATATACTATGGGCATCATGGTGCTGATCCAGAATCCTTACATTATTATTTATTACTAGAGCTACAATAATAAAGCAATGAGGAGGGGGAAGTAATAAATATGAAATAATGTATTTATGATGATTCCATTTGTTTCACTATCCACTCTGTGCAGGGCAAAGCTTATTACATGTTTAAACTGTAGAGATACAATCATTTTACTGCTGTAAAATCCAACTTTTGTCTTATTTAAAATATAAATCTAATATAATCTGCTTCTTAATGTATGTTCTTTAAAATACAGCGTGTGTTTTTAATATATTATAATTATAATAATGCATAATTATGTGGACATGCATATTAGATCGTTTTTAGTGAAATATAATCCCTCCAGAAAGGCAGGAAAAGCCCGGAAACTTACTTTAAAACTAAATATGTTTCTAAATACTTTAAAACTAAATATGTTCAAAATACTTTAAAACTAAATATGTTCCCTAAAACGGTGACAGAGCTACAGACCCATGACAGCCTTACACAGGTAGCCAGCAGCTGTGACCAGCACTACCTGTGCAGTTAATAAAAGGACAGGTAATGTTGTCGTGCTGTTGCACACACAGCACGCTCGTTTGTTTCAGTTCGTCAGTTGCAACAAGACATCTTACCAACGTGTACGTAATAAGCTAATACTCCTGGGTGCTACACACTACAGTGTACGCTGTACACCTACTTACTGGTTTTGTCGCATCAGTCTGTGTCTCTGAGTTAACTTGTGTTTCTCCTACAGCTCCGGACCGCTAAAAATGCGCGTGCTCTTTGTGAGCTCGTTCCCGGCTCGTAACCAGCGCGTTCTGCCGTCAAGGGCGATCATTGGTTAAATGTGATCATGTGACTGATGCAAGCCAGATCCTTTTATTTAGCAAAACTGTGATTAATAGTTAAATATTATTGTTGAGGGGCACAGACAGGACTCCGCACGCACACACACATTAAAAAAATAATAATAATTTTTTTTTTTTTTTAAAGTTGCCTCAACAAAAGGGCACTTTGAGCACCCATCAGGAAAGGGGCGGGTGCTCAAGCCCCTCTAGCCCCCCCTCTGCACGTGCCTGGAGGTGCTGTTAGAGCCATTAGAGCAGGCTGTAGGTGTCGCAGGTGCAGTGGTTTGTATCATATCTCATTTATGTCATCAGTAGGAGGTAAGTGTACATGTAGCTGCCGTCATAGGCAACTCTCGCATTTAAGTTCATTTTATTAGATATGTAAGGTTGAAACAATTAGTAGTTGAAATATTAAGAAATCAATAGTAATTTATGTTTTGTTCATTGGATTTATATGTTTAAATGTGTTATTTTTACTAATTGTGCAATTAGATAGGAACCTTTATATATGATAATAAATGATTTTATTTTATTATCACGTTGATGCAGCACATGGTTCAGTTAGCTTTGTATAAACACGTGTTAGAAATGTTCTTCAATCAGCTCTTTTTACTCTCATTTCACAGCCACTACTTTTTACTTTTACTTGAGTAAAGAAGTTGAAACAGTACTTGGAGTATTTTTAACAGTAGTACTTCTACTTCAGTACACACTGTGTGTACTTTTACCACCTGTGTCTGAGACCTCCTTCAGGGTCCACCTGAAGCTCTCAGTCTGCTGTGGAAAAAGGAAATCCAGGTGAGTTTCTCCTGATCACCTGAGGCCGTCATTACTGTGTGAACCCACACACCACTCCTCACTCCTCCCACCCCGCTGCACACAGTCACTGAGTACAGACCGGCTGATTCCTGTAAAGGGAGAGGCAGGAAGAGGCGGAGCAACAGCTGAAAAACAAGAAGCTCAACGTCATTTTGCAGAAGTGAAAGTGTGAGAGAGCAGCAGCAGAGCTGCAGTCGAGTCCTGTTTGTCTCTAAAAGAAGATTCACTGGAGTCCATCAGGTTCCTCTCAGCAACAGTGGTGAGTGCAGCTGATCACACTTCCTGCTTCTACACAAATCTTCACTCTGTTCACTTCATCAGGACTCATCACAGTCACACTGGATCCATAGAAATCTGCTCATGTAACCACAGATCCACTGTAGGAGCATCGAGCTGCTGCTTCAGTCTCACTGTGGCTCTGCTCAGGACTGTGGACTCAGGCTGTGCTCTGGACTTCAGACTGACTCCACACTTCCTGGTTATTCATCACTTCCTGTTCCTCTTAGATTGATTCTGGATCTGATTGATCATAAGGATTACAGACGTGAAAACACCTATTTATTCTTTATTGATATAAAGCCTTTGATACTGTAAACCAGCAGATTTTGGTCAGTACTTCAAAAAGTCATTCACACATTTTACAAAGATTATCTGACTTAGTGTATCCTGTAAGAGTCACAGATGATCCTCAATCATTCAGAAAACAGTCGATGCTGCACTTTATAACTTTGTGTGGAAACATGAATCTCATTATTTAGACAGATGTGTTTGAATCATCCTGATAATCAGGCTTTAAACATGTCAGAGTTCCACACATCAGCTGTGATATTCAAGCTGACCTGGATCAAACATGTCATCAGACACAAACATAGATGATGCTGTTTAATCCCAAAGCTTATTTAAACAAACTGGAGGACAGAATTCCTCCTTAAATGGGATTTTGATCAAATCCACTGATCTCGTTTTCACACACAGGCTTTATCATGGTGGCTTCTTCTCTACTAACATCAATCTTTGATTTGGACAAACAAATATGTGAAACACAAAAATAAATCAATGTTTTCTGAGGATCCAGAATAACATGAATGATGTATCCCAGCGAGTGACTGGAAAAGTTCATCTTCTTCCACATCCTGAGTTTGTGAGGATGTTCCAGTATCTGTGAGAGAAAACAGGACAGTTTTTACTGACGCACAAATGGACCAAATATACAGACACCTCTGAATAAACATGTTCTCATCAATGCCATTAAAATACTGGATCAACAGTTAATAACACATTTCTGAGGTTTGTGATTCATCGTCCTCCTCACTGTCAGCTCTACTGGAACAGTCACTGTTTAATATTAATGGCTCGTTGATCTGGACGTACAATAAGAAGTATTCAGTCACCAACAAGGTCGAAGTTTACTTCACAGTGATTGATGGAAAATATCCAACAAACTGATTTATTCAAGTATACAAATAATCTGGATGAATCTTGGACCTTCTGTAAAACAGAGAAACAATTTCACATCTTTGTAACGACTGTATTTATCTTCATCCCCAAACGTTGATCCTGTCCATCTGGACGCTGCACTGTACAGCAGACACTACGATGTTAGGTTTGTGTTTGGATGAACCAGTTTGTGTCTGAGTGTGTTGCTGGGTCTCCACCAGTTACTCTGAGAACTGAAGAAGCTTCTCTGATGAAACGTCTTCAAGAAACTCAAAGAAGTCCAGACGCTTTTCTCTCCAAGCTCCTCAGACTACTGACGCTTGTTTCTCTCTTTGTAAAATGAAATTTAAAGTGAATTTTGAATCAAATGTTTCTCTTCTTTCTCCCTCAGAGTGCAGACATGTCTGCTGCCAGCAATCTGCGATCTGAAGATCAGTTTCTGTGCTCCATCTGTCTGGATGTGTTCACTGATCCAGTCTCTACACCATGTGGACACAACTTCTGCAAAACCTGCATCAGTCAGCACTGGGACATGAGTCAGAGCTGTCAGTGTCCCATGTGTAAAGAGACTTTCTACACTCGACCTCAGCTGAGGGTCAACACCTTCATCTCTGAGATGGTTGCTCAGTTCAGACGTGAAGCTCAGCAGAAAGCCAGCAGCAGCAGCTCAGAGCAACAAGCTGCCAAACCAGGAGAAGTTCCCTGTGACGTCTGCACTGGAACCAGACTGAAGGCCCTGAAGTCCTGCCTGGTGTGTCAGACCTCCTACTGTCAGACTCACCTGGAGCCTCATCTGACACTGAAAGGTCTGAAAAGACATCAGCTGGTTGATGCTGTGGAGAACCTGGAAGGCAGGATGTGCACGAAGCACGATAAACTCCTGGAGCTGTTCTGTAAGACCGACCAGACATGTGTCTGCATGCTCTGCTCTGTTTTAGACCACAAGAACCACGAGTTTGTTCCTCTGAGAGAAGAATATGAAGGAAAGAAGGCAGAGCTGGAGAAGACAGAGGCTGAGATTCAGCAGATGATCCAGAAGAGACGACTGAAGATTCAGGAGATCACAGAGTCGGTGAAGATGAGTAAAGATGCTGCAGACAGACAGAAAGCAGAAGGTGTTCAGGTCCTCACGGCTCTGATGGAGTCTGTTGAGAGACGCCTGAAGGAGCTCATGAAGGAGATCGAAGACAAACAGGAAGCTACAGAGAAACAGGCTGAAGGTCTCATCAAAGATCTGGAACAGGAAATCTCTGAGCTGATGGAGAGAAGCTCTGAGGTGGAGCAGCTCTCACGCTCTGAAGACCACCTCCACCTCCTCCAAAGCTTCTCCTCCCTGAAAGCTCCACCCAGCAAGGACTGGACAGAGGTCAGAGTTCATCCACCATCATATGAGGGGACTGTGGGGAGAGCTGTGGCTCAGCTGGAGGAGACAGTCTGGAAACCCATGAAGAAGAAGCTGTTTGAGGCTGAGCTGCAGAGGGTGCAGCAGCATGAGGTGGATGTGACTCTGGATCCTGATACAGCTCATCCTAATCTCATCCTGTCTGATGATGGAAAACAAGTGTACTGTGGTGATGTGAGGAAGAAACTTCCAGACAACCCAGAGAGATTTTCTAAGTGTGGTATTGTTTTAGGAGAGCAGAGTTTCTCTTCAGGCAGATTTTACTTTGAGGTTCAGGTTAAAGGAAAGACTGAGTGGACTTTAGGAGTGTCCACAGAGTCGATCAACAGGAAGGGAGAAATCACAGTGAGACCTCAGGATGGTTTCTGGACTGTGAGGCTGAGAAATGGAAATGTGTACAAAGCTCTTGCTGGTCCTTCAGTCCGTCTCTGTCTCCATCCTGGTCCTGAGAAGGTGGGGGTGTTTGTGGATTATGAGGAGGGTCTGGTCTCCTTTTATGATGTAGGTGCTGCAGCTCTGATCTACTCCTTTACTGGCTGCTCCTTCACTCACAAACTCCACCCATTCTTCGAACCCTGTCCTAATGATGGAGGTAAAAACTCTGCACCTCTGATCATCTGTCCTGTCAATCAAACTGATCAACGACTGATTTTATTGGATGAATGATTGATTTTTCTTGAAGGGAACAAATGAACATATTGAGTGTAAATCCTCTACAGTCTCCATGTTTCTATAGAATCTGATCATCAGGACTCTGATTCACACTTTGATTCTCATGGAGTTTGATTTGAACAGAAGAAAAGTTGAATCAGGAAATGTTCCCACTGATGGAGACTCGAGCTGAAGAGCAAATATCAGAGAACAAATGTCCAAAAGCTTCATTTCCAATAAAGTTTGTTCAATGCTTTGAGTGAATCCAGACTCATGTGTGGCTGTTATACGGAGCATCAGAGTCCAGCTGAGTTATGTTGGATACAAACTGCTTATTTTGGCTCTGTGAGGAGTTTTGTTCACTGAAAACTGATGAGACGGATAATATTCAAAGAACTCTGTAGAGATTCATGCATCCATGTTCTCCACCTGCAGGTGTGGAGGAGAAAGGTGGAGCACAGACTGCTGCATCCTTCCAGTCACATCATTTTGATGATTATATTTGCATGTTGTGATGATTTGGGTTAAAGACAAACAGAGTTGAACGGCTGCAGTCACAGCATGAAGACGATGCTGAAGCTGAGCTGTCAGTGAACATGTTTCACTGTGATTTGATTTGAAGAATAGAAAGTGTGTGTGGCTGCTGACAGCTGCAGTCTCTGCTAGTCTGCATAACACACACACAACTTTCCCCCTGAGGCAACGATGCAGCAACAACACAACAGCTGCAGACACACACACGATTGTGCGCTCCCTTTCAGTCTGAACTCTCAAACACACAAACAAACTCTATCAATGTCGTACTGTTAAAGAACTCCTCCTTCTTCAGTAACAATGAAGAAGGAGGACACTCTACCAGTGTCTCTTGTTTTGACCTTTGACCTCTTTATTCCTTATAACCAAAAAAACCCTTTTATCTGATATTTTCACCTTATTGATTGATTATATATATCTATTATATTTTCTCACCTTATTTTGACCTTTGACCTATGTTCATCAAACGTGAAATTTCTTTCACCTTTGAACTTAAAGCTTAAATCAAACCTTTGTTAAAAAGCTTCTTACCAACTTGTAATTCCAACTCTCTGCATTAAACACGTATCTTATCATATAAACACTGGATCACTGAGAGAACTTTAGGCAGAACCAAATGAAGCAGCTGACCTCGTCAAACTCACAGCGACAGTAACTGACAGTGAATTATTTTAATCTTCTTCATTGTATTTGTTAGAAACATTTATTTTCCTTTAATTGGACTTTGGTTAAGTTCAATCCGATGTATTAACCGACCTTTGAGGTGAAGTGCAGCTGCGAAGAACGCTACGGCAGGCAATGAGGTGCGTTTAATGTCGCTCTGTTAATTTGAGCGTCCATAAATTGAATGTCTTATTTTTTCTTACTTTATTATTGCTAATTTATTGGAGAATTAGGCCATTTAATCAAGATAGATTTTATGTTGTTGGTGGTAAAGATCTGGATGGATGTTTTATTCTGTGTTTCTATTTTCAGTTTTACTTTTCAAGACTTGGTGAATTGCCTTTTTCTACTTTTTGTTTAGTTTTGTTAAAATTAGCAGCAGTGAGAAGTGTTGTTGTCGGTCTTGAATATATTTGATGTAGCCCATACTGTTAAGGTAAGTGTCATGTTTTTAGTTGTTAGTCTGATGAAGAATCTTTTATTTTTCTCCAAAAGTTGATTGTGTTTATCTGGACATAGTGTTTTTCAGGTCCAGCTGAATGCAGGTTTCCCCAGTCTTATACGTTGTGACAGCCACTATGGTGTGGTGTCCCTTTAAGACACCCAAGTCGAGGGTTGATGGTGTCATCAGTTTGTGCCGCTGCTTTCTCTCTCTGGGATTATGAGGACACGTGCCTGCACGCTTCTGCTTAACGAGGGACGGATTTACGTTTTCTTCTTGTTTTGTTTGCAACGCTTGGGTTGTATGAACGCTGGGCGTTATGTTGTTGAGGCGCAGGCGTTCAGCCGGGCTTTTATATGGTTGTTGAAGAAGGCATATTAAAGAACCACCGTGGATTACCGATACCAGCGTGGGTGTGTGTTCTTCCAACTAGCCTGCTAGGTGTTTTGCCGCCTCCTCTCAACCACGCAACACAACCCAACGTTCCAACGTGTCAGGAGCATCAGCACAGCTGAAATGCATTTTTTCTACGCACCGCGTCTCTGTGGCTTTTAAACCCCAAAACACGCTACAACAAAAATGGGTCCACCCCAAGGATGGGGTCCCCCGGTGTAGTTTGCACTGTGACAGACTGTGGGCTTCCTCAGAGTGAGGCTGAGAGCGGCAGGCCCAGCTGGAGTCTGACCTGTGGCCCTTCAGATAAAGCTGAAAACGGCCAATATATGATATTAAATATAAAATATAATTAAAAAACAACATCAGAATGAACAACGAGCTGCTGTTAAGAACTCCCGACGTCCATCCAAGGCCCGATTGGTTTCTGTTTCCATGACAACAACAACCGTATGTGGAAAAGACCAAAAACTGAAGCGGTGACAAAGTTTTGTTGCAGATTAACTATTAACTTTATGTTATTCATTGTCAGCTCGTGCCATCATTAAAGCATGTTAGAACACACATGTAGGATTTCACAAATCATCGCTCCTAAATTTAATCGTATCCATAACAACTGTGTGTACGTGTTCGCTTTGAAAACATCACGTTCTTTATGTTGGTTGGTTTAGACGAGTGATCTCCAGGATGAATGAGGGCAGAGGCCCGTTTCATGGAGACTGTTTAAGTGTAAACCTGGATTAAAAGCCACATTTGAACACCTTCATCAGAGGCTGTGACCATGTTGAAGGACTGATGCTGACGTGCTCTGACACTCATTAGCATAGAAAACAAAGTGGTGAAAGCACAGAGCCCTGAGGAGCTCCACTGGACGGTCTGTTCACAGAACATTTAATTATTTCACTTTTATTTACATGCAAAACAGCCTCAGAGAGAACAGCTGTTTCAGAGCTGCCAGCTTTATTGGAAAGATGAACTGAAATCCTAAAATAGTCCAATTCATGACAAACTGACACGGTGAAATGTTGCAGGATTCAAATGTGTCGATGGATGAACTCTTTCAGTATAAGATGCAATAATACAAAACACATGAAGGTGAGGAGGAATTCATTTAAAGTAAGTGTGATTTAAAGAGGACTGATTGTTTCCTGGTCAGGCTGAAGCTTTCACCGTCTGACCTCTGTAAACAAACCGAAACACGTTCAGTGTTTAGTTTTACCAATTAGGTTTCATGAATCACCATCTGAGAACGTCTCCGATGTGGGCGCCACTCACAGGGATCACTTCCTGTAGAAGGGTCACATGACCTGTTAAACCCAGAGAGCTTCGTGTGACCTCTGACCCTGATCACCAGCGTCAGGGTCAGTGAAGGTGAGATACCGTGTGACAGGAGGAGGAACTATAAAGTTTTATTTGTACGAACACGTAGAACAGATGAAGTCAGAACGAAGCAGGTGGAGCTCAGTCAGGGTGGAGGTGCAGACAGGTGAGCTGAAGGGGAGGAGCCAGTCTGGTCAGGAACTCTCTGTCTCCTCGAGTGAACCTCCTCACCTCTGAAACACACACACGACTCTGAAGGTTGCAGTCAGGGTGGTGAGGGTGGTGTGTGAGGGTGGGGTTACCTTCTGGTCTCTGGTTGGTGTGTTTCCTGCAGGTGAGGCTGAGCGGCCGAATCATGACATCACTGCTGCACAGACACAACAGGAAGTGGAGGAGGAAGTCGTCAGCGTCCCCGTCACACACCTGAGACAGACACAGAGGTTATGTCTCTGCAGACTCACGGCTCGGCCCTGTGGAAACGTCCTGCTGCACAATAGTGTTAACATGCTACAGGTCATGAACAAGATTTTATTTTCATTGTAAGTGGGCTAAAGCAGTTAATTAAAAGTAGTCTAACATAAATGCTGTAATTTGATTATTTTAATAAACATGTAACTTGGATGGATTGGATGCTGGCGTGACCACAGTGCACACGTCTGCTGTCGCTCACAGTGGTCCAAGGGACGCTCAGTTTGTGTGTTCAGACACATGAAACATTAGAGGGAACGTTGGTCATCAGGTGTATTCCAGTCAGCTGTTTCCTCGTGTGTTTCTACTTCCCCTGATCACCTCCTTGTGTGCATTTAGTCTCTGTGTTTCTTTCTTTTCTTTTGATCAGCTGTAAAACTGCCTGTTTCAGTTTAAGCATTGTTTTAAATAAATTGCAGGCTCAAAAAATGTTTTCTCCCATTTCTTCTTGTTGCATGTTGAAGCTCTACTTGGAACCTTGTTAAGATCCAACCAAGCAAAACAGGATTTTTTGACATTTTTCAAGCAGTCTTAAACTTTTGATCGGGACTCTCAGATGATTTTATCTTTCAGAGCCTCTGAACAGCTTTACTGCACATTTTCCCTCTTTTCTCTTTCTCTTTCTCACTCTAGCTTGTTCTTTCTTCTTGATAATCTGCCCCTCCCAGCCTGTCAGCTCAAACACTGTTACACAATACATATTATTTATTCACATACAAGATAAATAAACTGACGAAGCATTCAGATCATAATTCTCCTTCTAAAGCTGCTGAACAGGACAGAAAAACAACAATAATAATAAATCTCAAACTAAAAATCAATCATTTTTAACCCTTGCATGAAAATGAAAGTGAAAGTAAGCTGGTGTTTGTGCAGCAGCCTCTGGGAGTGTCTGCAGTGCTGCTGCGTGTGTCTGACTGAGGATCAGATTTATGAAGATGCCACTGATGCTGATGCTCCTCTTACTCGGTAAGAAAGCTGCTCTGATACTCTGCATGCATGTGCGCACACACACACACACACACACACACACACACACACACACACACACACAGAGGTTATTATATATGCAGTGCATTGATGTCTGCTCTCTGTCCTGCTGAATGAAGCCCTCCCTGCTCGGGTGATGCAGGGTGGATCCCACCATGTGGCTCAAATAACTGAGAACTATGAAGCTCAGTGAGGTTTTAGTTCATCATGAATAAAGCACTGACACACATTCACTCAGATCTCAGTGTTTTATTCATTTTGAAGCAGCTCATGAAGAACAGGTTGATGACTCATGAAACACAACATCACAGCAGTTTGTTTAGAAGCTGTTTATATTTGAAGGTTGAAGTAAATGTCTTCAGTTTTTTACTTCAGTATCTTAACATTTCAATGGTAACTTTGTTAATATAACATTAGGTCATATTGAACTTATTGTGAACAAACTGCATCTCTGCTGTTCACCTGTTTCATGTCACAGTGGCATCTTTTACATATTTGTCAGCTTCCTTCAGATTATTCTGATTCATTTTGCATTAATTGTTGTAAATATACAAACGAAACCTTACTGATTGTTTTTCATCAGAACCCAACACAAAGCTAAATTCTGCTGCATCATCTCCACACTGAAAGGAAATTCACTGTGTGTGTGTGTGTGTGTGTGTGTGTGTGTGTGTGTGTGTGTGTGTGTGTGAGATTATATCGTATGACATAATCACAGACACGCATACAGTGTAACTGTTTTGGTTGTGCTGCATGAAACACGAGTGTGTATTGGGGAGGTTGAGTTACTCAGGAGAAATCTCCCCGTACATCAACTGTTACTGTACCCCCTTAATAAACCATGTGCTTAAGACTCTGCGTGAAAGTTAAAATATCTATGTTCAGTGCACATAGATAGATAGTCTATATAGTTATATAGGTATACATGTCACACACAAATCCACCACAAAATGTTCCAGCATCAGAGCTGTGTCCATCAGAGGGACGGCTCAGAGTCAGACAGGCTGACATGTTTGCACATGAGGACGTCTGCTTCTACTGAGTCACTCACTTTCCTGGTTGTTGACTCAGTCGGCTCCTCTTTACCTGTTTAGTTCATCTGTGAACCATCAGGAAACTCTTTGGAACTTTACCTGATGTCCTGTGTCTCTCAGCTGTTACAAAATCACAGCACTCACCTGCTTTATATTTTTATCCTCAGGTTCCCAGCATGCCTCAGGGGTGGAGGTGTATGAGGGGGTGGAGTCTGTCCTGCTGCCCTGTCAGGTACAAGCTGATGTTACCATTGAGTCCACAGCAGCAGTGTGGGACCGTGAGGAGCTCAAGGACCCAACGGTCCACGTGCGTCTGCCGAGTGGTGACGATTTTAAAGATCAGAATATTCGTTACTTCAGTCGAACATCACTGAGAGCCGAGGCTCTGCAGACTGGAGACCTCAGCCTCACTCTGAGGAAGCCCACAGTCTCTGACAGTGGAACCTACACCTGCACATACCGCAAGCATGGACAAGATCGGAACAAGACCTATGTAGACCTGAAGGTCACAGGTCAGTGCTGTCAGGTCAGATGCATGCTAATGGGAAGTTCTAAAAATCTGTTGGTTGATGTTCAGGTTGTTTGTTTTGTGTCGATCACAGAACTTCCTCCTCGTTCTGCAGTCTGGTTCAAAGTCCTCTCAGGTGTCCTGGTTCCTGTGGTTCTTCTGGCTGTTATGTTTGCTGCATGGCTGTCTTGTAGATACAAAACGTTAAAGAACAAAGAAGGTGAGTGTTTTATTGGACCATCTGATGAAATATCAGAACCTTGAAGGTAATCAGCAAAGTTTGATTTGGTGATTTGACAGCACCATAGCTGACGTCTCTGTCCTGAATGAGTTGTTAGTGATCTTTACATCACTGATGGTTACCACGAACTGTTAGATCCCAGTTATCCTGTACAAGACGTCTGGACCGACTCTTTGTTTGAAGGGCCAAAGTTTCTGGTATTATCATTATAGTGTGATATTATTCTGTTACCATATGTTACCTTATATATGTAATCAAAGTAGTTGAATTATGATAACAGCTGTAGGACATATATTATCCTTTAGTTTAGATGGTGTGATCAGTATGTAGTTTTAGTTTGCATTATACTTCTGACTTAAAAGAGTGTGAAAATCATTAGATCTATTGGATTGACCTGTATTACTCGACACTGTTGAATGTGTTACACTGTTTCTTGACATTTCATACTGCTGAGTCATGAAGAGAATGTTGTGTGCAGAGGACCTTGTGCCGATAATAGAAGAGACAGACCCCCACCTTACAGAGAGCAGAGAAACAAGGAGCCGAGGTCATAACTTAGTAAGAGAGAAAGAATGTGAATGTTTAGGCTTTTACGACTAGGTGGGGGCCGCTAGAGGCTATAAGAAGCTGAGCAACCTGTCACCATTTTGAGACATGCTGTGACCCTCTTCATGCAGGTCTCCCCATCATGATGGTTCTAATGCTCATAAGTGTTGAATTGTATGGAAATAAATGATTGTTGATTGAGCATTTATACACCGAGTACTGTCCTTCCTTCAGCCCAAAGATTCAAAGAATTGGGAGATTTCAACAATAGGCTAACAGAAAGTAACTAAAGCTGGTAGTGAGGAGACGCGCTGAGCTCTAAGTGCCTGCAGGAGTGTCCATCCTGCTATCCACTGATGATGCAACTGACTGATAACATAACAGTTAGGTGCAATCAATAACCACACCTGTTAGTTTCAGCTCTCCTCTGATGATCCTTCTCTTGGTCAGATGGATTAGTCTTATAATAGTTAAAGAAAAAAGGCCCCATGGATAGAAAAAGCTGTGACAACCATTGAAGAAGCTCATCTCCAGGCTGGAAGCAGGACTTCAGAAAACACAGAGTAACATCAGGACAGCAGGTCCATGTGTTACCCTGTCCATGGTTTACTGTAAGTGCAGTCAGATGTGTGATGAGTGTTACAGAAACACTGCGTCCACCTCTCCCTCGAGCTTTTACACTCTTCACAGCTTTGACTGGAGTGAAACCATGAGACGCTGAAAGCTTTGACTCTGTGGTATCTGGCAGACACGTTCAGTTCAGCTCTGCTGCTGATTGGACACCAAACACAGCACAGTCTCTTCATGGAGCAAAGGAACACGTTTCAGACTGGAACCAGTCCAACATGTTTTACTGCAAACATTTCACTTCATCCTGTCAAAGGAAGTTTGCTGCTGATGCTGTGCAGCTCATGTTGTGCTTGGTTGTTCTTTCAGTTCGTGAGGTGGAGGTGGGTTCAGGTGTGACGTCTGCCAAGCTGCCCTGCAAAGCCACAGTTCACCTGTCTCAGGTAAATAAGACTTCAGAGCTCTGACTCTATCAGCCCGGCTATAGTGTTGCAAAAACAAACCCTGAGCTCGTTCCCAATGTCCTAAAATGAGACGAGTGATGGAAACCTTTACAACAGCAGCAGGTGTGTGAGCCGGAAACATCCTGGTCTCAGTGTTGCATACAGATTTCCCTAAATGCTTCTTCCAAAGCTGGATAGATGCTGTCTCTCCTCATCAGAATCTCAGACACCCACATGAGTCTACACACCACTCAGACAGCCAATGGTTTAAGGATGATGCTGGGCTATGAACAGGCTGTAGACGCTTTATGTTGATTCAGCTTTTATGAATCAACATAAAAACTGGGGGATTAAGTAAAAACATAAAGTCCACGACTGGTGTGTCATCAATAACAAGTAAAATGTTAACATGCTCACGTTGTTTGTTGTCCTCTCAGAGTGTCAGGTGGAGGAGGAGGAGGGGGCGGAGTCCATCTGTCTTCCCTTTCAAACCACAGAAAACCTGCCTGACGACAGTGAAGTGGTGTGGAAATGTTATGAACCAGAATACATGAAGGTCCACGTGTATGAGAACGGCTCTGACCGGCCCGACAAACAGGACGACCATTACAAAGGTCGCACTGAGATGAATGAAGACGCTCTGAGGTCTGGAGACCTCAGTCTGACCCTGAGACACCTCAAAGTGGGAGATGCTGGGAGATACGGATGTGAGGTCAACAGCAAGGAGGCCTGGAGATACAAGAGGGTGTGGCTCACAGTCAAAGGTTAGTTAGTTCATTCATGTTTGTGTGTGTGTGTGTGTGAGGTGTGACTCTTCTGTTTCCTCTGCAGGGAAAAATCAGGCCGAGAAATAAGCAGAGGCCATCAGGATCAGCTCCACTGATCCGTCTGCTCTGATCACTGATCAATCAGTTTGATGTGTTTATTTGATTATTGATCAGTGAAGGACATCAGTGAACAGATGGTGCTGAAGATGCTGTCAGCTGATACTGAAGCCTGTTGAGTCCTGTGTGTTCTCAGTATGATCACACAGCTAATGTATAAACTCCTACAAACCTGTGTTCTTGGAAAGTGCACTGTTGGCTGTTTCTGTAAGTCTGACCAAATATAAGGTGTGTCAGTGTCATGTGCATGTGGAGTAACCGTTAACAACACTGTGTGTATCTGTGGATGTTTGTGGCTCGGCTGCAGGGGAGGGGAGGGGCACGGGAAGCTGAGATCCATCACTGACCACACCTTTTTAGGAGCAGTGGGTGGAGCTTGCTGGACACAGCTGTGTGCAAGGGCGTAGATTTCGTTTTGGCATTGGTGGGGACGAATGATTCAGTTTTTTTCCTTTTTGTCTTTGCTTCTTGATAAAAAGGAGAAATGTACTTGCCTACATATGCTATTCTACATGCTTTTAAACCATTTAAAATTACAATTGATAGTTTTATATGTGAGTTATATAATGCTAAATTACAATTAAACAAATGACTAAGTAGTTTAGACTTTAGTTTACTTCAGTCATATTCAATATAAATCAGGTATCATACAAAAATAAAAATAACTTCAAATTCAGCAGGGCTGGACTGGCACAAAATATGGGCATTTTGACTAGTGACCGGCCCACCATGGTATTACAGGAAAAGTCAAAAATCCTTTAAAGCCTTTATAATTAAACTTAAACCTACACCACCTTCCCTATTCTGGTATTCTAAACAGTAGCACACAGAAACAGTTCAGAACTTCCCTTCAACTCATTCCTGTCACCTGAAAGGTAAACCTGTTTCTCCATCACCTCCTGTTCAGCTCTGATGATTCAGTAAGGACATCTCCTGGTTTCATCTTCATGTTTCCCTCTCACCACATATCCAAACCGACATCATGACCAGCAGCTTTACAGCTGTGGCTCCAGCAAACATCAGCTGATACTAGAAATTAATATTAAATAAATTCTAACAACAGCTGATCAAGCTTAAACGTGCTGCTGTTGTTTAATTCGACCTCCGCTGGTTTCCTCTTTCTGGCGCAGAGAGAAAAGCCGATCAGCTGATCATTGATCAGTTTCATGATTGAATTAGCAACTTTCTAGCTGAAGTAGTACGGCACAAATCCCGTTCCTTTTCACCTTAACTTTAAAGTTTGACCTCCTCGGCTGTAATTGGTCCAGCCCAGAGTCGATCATGACCAACTGGCCAATCCACCACCACTCATTTATACCGTTAAAAAAAGAAAAGGAAGAAAACCCCATCGGCCAATAAAAACGAAAAATCACGAGCAGCCCACTGGGCAAATGCCCGGTATGCCCGATGGCCAGTCCAGCCCTGAAATACAGTCATGACAATAAACGAATATGAGTTCAAAGACTTAACAACATTACTTCAGTTGCATTACACCAACATAAAAAAACAGCTTTTACCAGTTGCGTCAGATATCTAAAGCAAAGCCGTTCCTTCCTTTAAAGGACCTTGAAAAGCTTATCCACGCATTTATTACATCCAGTGTGCTGCCCCTTTAAGGCAGGCATGATCATTTGGGTGTGTGTTTTTTGTACCAGCAGACTTGCCGTAGTACCTCACCAGTGAAAAACAGTCCTATAGCCAAACTGTTGTCTGTTCCACTTTTTGTTCACTTTTTCTTGCTGAGCCTGAGAGAGCACATGCCTGTAAGTAGTTGCTATCTGTTTTGTAAGCTTTCCCGCGATAGTTTTGTGTAGCAGTTTAGAGGTTTGTGTGGAAAACTTTCTTTTGTGAGGTAAAACGGCCGCGATGCTAACACGTTAGCCCGTCTATGGGATTTCCCATGTAATGTTAGCATTAAGCTAATCGCTAAATGCGTGGGCCTAATAACCAGTGAAAGGGTTTGGATAAGTTTGTGTTTATGTGTTATATACATTGTAGTGCATGGCTTAATGTTTGATGTTGTAAAGAAAATGCAATTACAGCAGAAATGTAATATTTTATTTTTGTTTCTGTACCAGTTTTACAGTGCTTCAACAGTAAACATCTAAAACGTATCCGCTGACTCCTGGATGTTTATTGTGGACCTGTTAGCTATCTGCCAAGCTAGAAACCAGCTTCACACCCTAGTGAGGGCAGAATATCCAGATTGGACGACTGTAACTCCCTCTACTCGGGCCTCCAACACTCTTCTCTTTGCCGGCTCCAGTTAATTCAAAATGCAGCTGCGCATCTTTTAACCAAGAGCACCTGGCTGCAGCCACTGTGGAGCTCCACAGTAACCGGAACACTCTGGGTTTGTTCAAAAAAATTCACCATCCCCTAAATTGTTCGTGGCCAAAAGTGTACAGTGGTCCCTCGCTATAACGCGGCGCACCTTCCGCGACACTTGCTGTTTCGCTGATTTATTTATTTGTTTTACAGTACATCGTGTTGTGCGTTCTGATTGCTGTAGACCATTGTCAATCAATCTAGTCCAGTGTCTCCTGTACAGGAGCGGTCCCTAATAGGCCCACGGACGGGTCCCGGTCCGTGAGTCCTTTGGTACCGTTCTGCGATAGTTGATCCTCCGATGTGAAATGTATGGTTGTAGTTGTGTGTCTTATTTTGAAAGAACTATTTACGCGTTACCATAGCGACCAGAGAGCATTAAGAAGCAGAGAGGAGGATGTCACTGTCATTGTTGTTGGCACACAGCTCAAGTCACGTTTATTATTATATTTACAAAATACCACACTTTCTTTTTTTAATTCTTTTGTTGTATTTATCCGCGACACCTTAAAGGTCGTTCCCTGAAAATATTGTCTGACATTAAAGTGGTCTGTGGTGCAAAAAGGTTCGGGACTCCTGCTGTACAGTACAGAATGCGTTTAGCTTGTCGAATTTACATATATCTTCGCTAGCAGTGTAACTCTGAAGTGCTGTACTGTATGTTTGTAAGTTTTCTCCCAAACAAACACAACAATGCCGACGAAACGTTTTGCACCCTCAAATGCACCTTTAGGTTTCATTCCATGATACTGGACTTATGTTTCTACGAAGGTTTGAACTCTAAGAGTGTTTAAACAAAAGAGAAAAGTGTGAAAATGTTTATGCCTGTCTGAGAAAAGTGTATAAAGCATGTAGTGAGGGGTTTTACAGTCTTAACATCTGTAATAATTGTAAAAAATAAAGTTGGCTACTTCATGGATTTCACCTACCGCGGGTTATTTTTAGAACGTAACACCAGCGATAAACGAGGGACTGTTGTATTATTAATAGTAGAGTCTGGGACATCTAATTGATTAACATCAACATTGATTATTATGCACTATTATTTTTGTTCAAGGAGAGCAAAAAATATAAAACTCTCTCAGCTTGTTTGTTGCCAAAAATGGCCACTTTTTGTGTATGTTCACAAAATGCTATAAAATGTAGATTTCTTAAAACATTTTTCTACTTTTACCGACGTGACTCTTTAAAATAGCACCAGTCCTTTTCATCAAAATCAAAATTGTATCTAAATTTTTTACTCTTTATAGCCAGTTAGGTTATATATTACCATTAACTTTTCAGATAAAACGGTGATAAAGTCCTAATGTTTTCATGAAACTTCCTTTTTTTCCCCATCTGAGCATCGGGGAAAAGGCTGTCTTGCAATTGTTGAGGTCACTAGTGTGTGCCCCATTTCTTCCAGGATCACTCTCTTTATAGGTTTTAGTGGACTCCTAGTACTGCGACGTGGTTTCATGGTACAAAGGGATTGTATTCCAAGATCTGGGAGACTGTAGAAATGAGCAGTGATGCCCTTCCTACCATCTTTCCAGAAAAGTGATCTGGAAGCTGTTAGGCTGACTTACAGCAGCAGCACTTTCTGCACCTGCAGAAACTCCAGGACACATTTACTAACGGTGTTTGTTGCTGTATGTGCAGCTTTGAATTTTTTAATAATATATATTTTGTTAATATTTTGGCTATGGTGTCTTGTTATGAAATGTACAAGAGTAAAAGTGTTTTTAGCAGGTGCTTCAAAGCTAAGTTTGACTGGGAAACTCAAAGCTCAATAGTCTGTATCAACAGAGATTCACTGCAGCCTGTGTAATATTTATTCTACTCTATCTTGCAAATACATATTTGTGTGGCAATGTCATGCACAACACACACAACTATTAGATCCTTAAGATCAAACCCGTGTCATTGTTTTGGTCCACTGCAGTGCAGTAGTCAAAAAAAAGAATAAGTGAAGTGTCCACAGATGGCCAGGATAGAGCCCAGAGTGTTAATGTTTAAAATGTATAAAAATATTATTGATTACAATTCTTTACTGTTAATATCAACAATAAGCTTTTTATTTTGAAAATACAAGTTTAAAAAAAATGCTGTTACATTTACATTTAATGCTGTTTCACTGTAATCCTTTATTATAAGTATGGACACAGAATCAAGTGAACAACATTTTGAAATAAGTTTAATTGGAATTTTGTACTATGCAAAAAACAAAACAAAAAACAACAACGACATATTAAACAAACAAACACAGCCAGTGCCTTCATTTGTCCATTACATGTCAGACATAGCACTGACCCTTAGCCCCTGCTCATCAGCACATGCTTTCAAAAAGAGCTCCATGTCCTCTGCAAACTGAAAAACAAAGAGGAACAAGTCCCTTGCTCCAGTGTCTTCTTCCTCTGACATGTCTCTTAAGACCCTCTGCTGGTCCCCTTGATTTAAGGACAGATATTTTGGCATTGTTACGTGTCCACGGAAAAGTGCCTTATTTTGGACAGCCCACTGCACAGCAGGACGCAGATCTTCAACAACTGCTGGCTCCTGTGTCAGGCAAACGGGGATGAAAACATAGTTATTTCTCTGTTGCACAACAGTTTTTAACAGTTATTCAAATGTCACTAACCATGTAATTACTGTTTAAAGTGAATACTGACATGACTGACTTCCTGGAACTTTTTCAGTCTGACAATGGGCACGTGTTGTCCTTCAAGCACAGCTTTGGCTTCCTCTCTCCAGTGTGCAAATAGCTTGCCAGAGCTTAACAGAAATTGTTGATATTGTTAAGGTGTGTAAACTTTGACACAACATAAAACAGAAGTCAAAATATAAATACCTCCTGAGATCAAAGTTCTCCATCAACAGCAAGCACCACCATTTACACAAGTAGGGCATGTCTGACTGTAAAATATTAATATGAAACATATTTAACAACTTTCAAAAGATTCAAGACTCCATTGCTGTGAAAGTAAATAGAATACTTACTACAGTATAGTCAATATGGTGCATCCAGTGCCACGTACAGAGCAGACTATTTGGAAGAAAAAATAAAAATGTCCTTTTTTTAGAAGCTTAAATTAGCTTCTGTATGAATCTCAAGAAGAGAAGAGAAAAATTACCATCAGCATGAAGATCCCACAGTCAACTCCATAGTCTTGGCTTGGAAAACCCTGTATTACATTGAAAATAAAGGCTCGTTAATAAAATCCCTTAAAAGAAGACTAGTGTAATTCATATCATTCACCATACACTTAAACTAGCACATACCTTCAAGTCAAAGCTCTTTTTTTCTGACCACTGCCCGGGAATGATCTTCACTGCAAGATTCCTTTTTTTAAAGACAGTTACATTCACAAGTTAACAGATGTCATCATGATGGGTGTGAAATGTTTATTGCTAATAGCACCAACTGTAACTACAGGCCTTAGGAACACGACCTCAACAAAACAGCATAACAAAATGAAAAAGTACAGTCACATGCTCACAGTTGGTCAAAATAAAGCATTTACAGCTTTAAGTTAAGGTTGGCATATTTTATAAACTCATTTTTAATGGTCTTTTATGTTAAACTAGAACATTTGAAGACCCTATTTATGTCTGAAAGTCATCTAAAGACAGCATCACTGACTTGATCATAATGTGAAGATGAGAAATAGAATAAAATGTTGAAGCATCATGCTGATATATCCATCCATCCATCCATTCGCTTCCGCTTCTCCTTTTCAGGGTCGCTGGAGCCTATCGCAGCTGTCATAGGGCGACAGACTGGACAGGTCGCCAGTCTGTCGCAGGGCCAACACACAGGGACAGACAACCATTCGCACTCACATTCACTCGCACATTCACACCTAGTGGCAATTTGGATTATCCAATTAACCTATCCCCACAAGCTGCATGTCTTTGGACGGTGGGAGGAAGCCGGAGTACCCGGAGAGAACCCACGCAAACACGGGGAGAACATGCAAACTCCACACAGAAACTTGCTGATATAGTTTATAAAAAAAGCATGTGAGTGTACTGTATGTGTGAACACTCAAGATCAGCAGAACATGATCTGGGATGCACTTAACCTGGAACACTGAACAGGTTCCTGAAAACTCCGGAACAAACCAAAAATGCTTATAAAAATGTGACCTCAAAAGTGAAACATATTGTTGGCCACCAAATCCTGCCTTGGTGTTTATTGGGTCAAGAAAGAGGATTTCTCTTTGAGGTGGCTTCAGTACCTAAAAGACAGTTAGCCATGACTTCAAACCTGAAAACAATGTCATTGCAAGCGATCACAATCAAAGACTTTTGAAACTGCGTCATAAAAGCTTGAATACATCTCAGACACATAGCAAAATTCTAACAGTTTGTGCGTGTCAAAAAACAAGACTTACACACAACTGGAAATGACCAGGTGTCCAGAGAGGGAGAACTATGATGTGCATCCTCTGAGCATCAGTCTGAAACAGAATTGTTTTTTAAGTATCCTGTATATGAACTCTCACCAAAGTTATAAAAAAAAATCATTTGGATTACTTGCTTGTTTCTTTAAAGGACGGTACACTTACAGGAAAGGACTGCAATGGATCACAGCCATAGGGTGCAAGCCAAGTCCGGGTGACATACAGATTTTCTATGTAAATGCTTATCCCCTAGAATGTAAACAAAAACATTTAAAACAACAACTCTCTAAATTAAAGCTTGACAATCATCATATACAACATACAGTACCTTTGACTGGACAATTTTAGTGATAAGCTCAAAACAGCCATTTCCAATCTGAAACAGAAAAAATCATGAAAGAAATGAATGTACACTTTATTATTTCATATTCATAGAAAAAATAATACTTACAGTCGATTCCATTTGTTTGTTTAAACCCAGTGTCCAAAAGTCTGCCCGCATGAGGCATCCAGAAGACGTTTCAACAATCAGCTCATCTTTGGGTCTGCTGATGTCCAGAACATAGTTGAGCTAAAAAAACAGAGAGGTGTCATAGACTGTGGATGACCAAATCAGATAAGCACTAAAAGTTGCACTTTGCAACATCTGAAAACTTTAACATACAAGCTGTTGTTGGCCAGGGTGCGGTACAAAACACCATGATGAACGGCTGGCCAAAATGTTCTCAGGCTTTGTCAGAGCTTCGCACGGTGGTCCACACAGGTCAGGAAAAGTTGCATCTGTTGAGACCTTCTATTGGCTTTCTTGTTGTCAACTCTTTCCTGAGGTCCTATAGGGATTTTAACAGGTTTCAGACAAAACACTACATAGAATGCACATTAAATACATACAAATGCAAGAAAAATAAGCACTATCTATAGAAGGAAATTCATTTGAAACAGCATGTAACAAATTCGTTTATGAGCCATCAACTACAACAAGATAATGAATGCAAGATTATTATTTCACCTATATATGACAATCACTATTCAAAATAAGAAATTTTACCAGTGTCACCAGACATTGAAGGTGCTGGGTTCAACACCGTTTCAGTGATTTCTCTGGGTTTATTGCACACCTGTGGGGCTAGGTACACAAAGAAAAGAATATACACACACAGATAGGAACAAACCTAACATGTAAACAATGGTAGCGTTCTGGTCATGAGACAATGCATGTACTTACCTATGACAGCTTGACCCAGTGCCGACAATGAGATATTGATCTGTGTGTTTCTCTGCCATGGAGCACGATGAAAAAACATTAAAATAAGAAGGAATGTTGTTGTAACGCAAAAAAAGTGGCAACATGATCATTGTACGAAAACTAGACGATTCCTAGAATTATGGAATCACTAACGGCAAATTTATTTAAGAAAGACTCTGTCCCAACCTTTGCGATCAACTTGCAAGACTTCCACGGTATCCATGCGTGTTTACGGCTACTGTGGAGGTCACGTGTTTCCGGTTAGTGTGGAGGTCACGTGTATCCGGTTACTGTGGAGCTCCACAGTGGCTGCAGCCAGACCCTTCTCCTTTTAACAGGTACGAGAATCCATGAACACATAACTCCAATTTTAGCCAAACTACATTGGCTCCCTGTTAAATATCGTATAGATTTTAATATTCTGTTGTTCACTTTTAATATTCTGAATAATTTAGCGCCCAGCTATCTCTCTGAACTACTCCACTTATACTACTCCCAACAGAGCACTTACATCGTCCAATCACAGGCTCCTAGCACAACCTAGGTCTCGAATGAAGTCGAGAGGTTACCGGGCCTTTGCATCCGTGGCACCCAGACTCTGGAATAACCTCCCTGTTTATATTCGTACAGCCGAGTCTATCCAGTCTTTTAAATCACGTCTTAAAACTTATTTTTTTACTTTGGCTTTTGATTCTGTCTAGTTGGCTGTTTTAGCTTGTTGTGTTGTTACCTATTGTTTGTTGTCCTCTTTTATTGTTTTTTTTAACTGTCTCATGCTTTTACTGACTGTGAAGCACTATGGTCAACACTGTTGTTTTAATATATGCTATATAAATAAATTTTGATTTGATTTGAACATCTCTGATACATTAGCACTGAATGACCTGGTGGTTTATGTCCATCTAAGATTACCACAAAGTAAAAGATCTGTCAGCAAAATTATGCAATATTTTAGCCACACTATTGCCCCGATCAGATCAATGAGTTGGGATTTTCTATTCTAAGCATGAGCTACTGTTACAGCAACAGACATTAATACTACTGGTGTCCCACACAACAACTCAATGTCCACTATGTGAAGGAGCCAAACACAGGCCTGCTCTTCTCGTTAACTGAGATAAACTGCTGGCATATTGGTTTTCCATCTATACTGTCCAGTCTCTCCTGGTGGACACACAGCAGCATTGTTTAATCTCATTCGAGTCATTGTTGACCTTAGCCATGTTTTTAGTCTTCTGAGAGCACTGAAGCTTCTTTCAGCCTCAACTGAGGATACTGGGATGACTAAAAGCAGCCTGATAATTGCCATGATAATAAATACTAGTTAATCTACAGCACCACATCATCAGTCAGTCACCTGTGAGCTCGCCTCTTCACCTCCGAGCTACAACATGGCAGAGCTGCCTCTGTCACCTGATCAATAACAGTGAGGCACTCCACATACATGCAGTCACACATGTGCTTCAAATACAACAATGAACCAACAAGTCATCATCCAATTCCACCTGTGACCTTGTGTCACCATTGCTCTCTGAGCTTTGTGTTGGTTCTGTCACCTGACAAATAGGACATACATGACAATAAGAATAAAATGTGGAGCTGCTTCAGTGTTTCTGTCACTTTGTGCAGATCTTGACTCGTCAGTAATGTTTGTAGGCTGAGTGCGTTTTTACAACAATTTGTGCAAACTGCACTACAAGGTGGAATATTTGCAAAATCGTGACTACCTCATGATATTTTGTCTCAAAAATTAACCCTATGAATATATCAGTGCCATTAGGATGAAATTATTGTGTCACCAACATTTCAATGTTAGACATATAATTCTAACAGCCTCTGTAAACTAATATCCGGGCTGCTCGAGGCTCCGTTTCCTCTGACAGCTTCAATCAAGATTAGAAATGCTGCTCTGAGACTGAGAGAACTAACAGTGCTGCCTGTTGTGCAGTTAGCTTCCCAAACACATTATTCATGGTTACATACAGTTTTAGACTGATGTGGGCCAAAGCCTAGCATAGCCTGTAACGTTATTATGACGGACACATTTTATGAGTGAGCTTGAGTTTGTGACTTACAGGTTTCTTTCAAAAATACTTTCTTATATCCAGGTTCTTTCTCTTTGCTGCCGTCCTCCTCTCCTCCTCACAGCGCAGGCTTGCCGCTGCTAAAACTAAACAGAGCTCCCTGAAAGGCTCAGCCAATCACATTGGCCATATTTGTCACATGACGTAGCACTCCAGTAAAGAATGTAATTTAACTCTTTCTGCACCGCTGGGAGATCGTTTT
The DNA here is from genome assembly GCF_041146795.1 of Maylandia zebra. Classification (NCBI taxonomy): domain Eukaryota; kingdom Metazoa; phylum Chordata; class Actinopteri; order Cichliformes; family Cichlidae; genus Maylandia; species Maylandia zebra. Next base: position 8,318,154 of record NC_135169.1, on the reverse strand, counting down.
TTTTCTTTCTATCGGGTTGTTTTTCTTTACTCGAACAGATCAAATTATTGGTGGGGACACGTCCCTTCCGTCCGTGCCAAATCTACGCCCTTGGCTGTGTGAGTGAAAATGTCTCAGAGCAAAATAAAAATGAGTTTGTCAGGAAACCTGTTCAGTCATCAGGTGTTTGTGTCACAGTGTCTGATGTAACAGCTGCCAAATACAAGACGTCGTTTTCTCTTTGTCCAGCTCAGGGTTAAGTGGGGGAGGCTGTCATAGGGGAAAAGGTGGGGCACCCCCATTACTGCCACCCACAGACTACGTCCACATACACAAAAAGAATCATTCCCAGCTGTGTTTCATATCTGCACTTGTGGAGATTCAAAGGTTCAAATACAGAACTGCAGACTGGTGGCTGCTGTCAAATACAGCTGACACCAACACGATGAGTTCACCTCGTGGCCACTAGAGGCCAGCAAAGCGAACCACAGAGGGACCCAAACACTCGAGCGTCCCACTGAGAGAAGCAGAACTCAGTTTGCTGTGTTTCACAGGTGTTCCTGAACGCATCACTGTGACCCTGAAGAAAAGCTGAAACTCTTTTCCTGAGAGGATTTCTGCAGCTGACGAGCATCAGATAATGAACGAACACAGATCCAAACATGAGTTTGATGTCTTTGAGTCTGTCCTGTCTGTGGATCATGGGACTGAAAGAATGTGATGATCTCAGAAATGAAACAAAATCTCAAGACGACTGAGAAAAAACATCAAATGTTTAAACTGAGAAAATATTAAAAAAGGCTGATTTGAACCTGCTGGCAGCAAAAGGCAAACATGACAACAAACTCCATGTTTTATATGAATAAAAATAAAGAGCTGCAGAAACATCATCTGGCATCGCGTCAGCAACATGACGGGTATAAAAACAGAGGCTCACCAGGCTGCAAACAAACACTGAAAATCTTTAGAGCAATTCCAGATCAGTTCCTCAAACTAAATCACTTCAAATTCATCAGCACATCAGAACATCTGGCATATCTAAGCAGGCATGTGGGGGTGGGAGGGGCTTGAGCGCTTCTTTATGGGTCCCACCAGTGGCCTTTTCTTGAGGGTTTTTTCTTTTCATGTGTGTGTGGAGTCCTGTCTGTGCCCCTCAACAATAATATTTAACTATTAATCACAATTTGTTAAATAAAATGAGCTGGCTCGCAGCAGTCACATGACTACCATTAACCAATGATCGCTCTTAACGGCAGAGAGCACTGGTTACGAGGTGGGAACGAGCTCACAAAGAGCCACATGGGTGGTGCAGAGCTGCAGGACAAACTGGGAGACAGACTGATGCAAAGGAAACCAGTAAGCAGGTGAACAGCGCACACTGTAGCCTGTAACACACAGCAGTGTCAGCTTATTATGGACACGTTCAGCTGTTTTGTGGCAACTGATGAATTGAAACAGACGAGCGTGCTGTGTGTGCAACAGTGCGACAAACATCACCTGTGTGATGCTCGTCAGCTGCCAGCTCACTGGGTACAGCAGGCAGGGGTCTGTAGGTTTGAGCCCCTTCAAACGTCTCTGCACGGCCCTGCCTCTGAGGAGCAACTGCACAACAGCTCCATCACATCCCAGTGTGCTCTGATAAGCTCCTTTTTTTAACCTTTTATTGTTTTATGTAAAGCACTTTGGTATGCCCAAGGCTTTTAAACGTGCTCTATAAATAAAGATTGTTGTTGTTGTTGTTGTCTGTGCACCATTTTAGGGAACATTTTTAGTTTCACAGTAAGCTGCAGGGCTCTGTTTCTATAATGTTTTTCTATCATTACTTTATTATGGATCAGGTGTAAAGGTGTCATGTGTGGATACTTAAGTAACAGATCAATACAATAGCAAAGTGTTCTCAGATGGGCAGCACGTGGAGAGAAGATGGAAGGAGGAAGAGAGTCAGACAGTGATTCACAGGCAGAGTTGATTTCTCACAGTTTTGTTGCCTTGTGTTTCCAAGCACTGTCATTTTATTATTATCTCATAACACGTGTTTAATCAGCTCCCATCTCTCCTGTTGACTCTGTAATGTCTCAGACCGACAGCAACATTGTACCCATCAGGTAAAACACCGGCTACGTTTGCTCTGCATCGTCCCCACATGATCACAGTGATGTAACATGATGTGCTTCCATATGAGGTTCTTGATGAATGTGTTGTTGTTCTCCAGCCTGGTTTTTTAACTTTGAGCCCCTTCAAACGTCTCTGCACGGCCCTGCCTCTGAGGAGCAATCTAAGTGTGTGAGGGGAAAGGACCAAAGAAGACTGAAACATCTTTTCTACCATTGAAAAAACAAAGTCAGAATTTCAACTTCCTGATTCTTCTTCTTCCAATTATCTGCTCGTGTGCTCCAAGTAGAGAAGCCCAGACCTCCGTCTTCCCAACACCACTGATATGATCTGCTGACTCTGCTGGAGTTTGCTCTGTGATAAAGACATGAACAGTCTGTGCAAAGTAACCTCAGGCTGTCAGAGCTTCAACACAACGAGGCCGAGCACAAGAAATAAGACAGCGAGAGAGAGAGGGCCTCTCCTGAGTCCTCACATATACACACTATACTATGCTAGCATCACCATGGAAACTGCACAACAGCTCCATCCCAGTGCGATCTGATAAGCTCCTCCTTCTCCACCCTTCAAGGCCTGTGTACGCTGCTGGGTGGACCTATGATGCAGAGCTGCCCAATCACAGCAGCACACAGCAGACATGTAGCATCAACAGCTCATCACATCAACATCTGTCAGCTGTCTGTGTTTATGGTAAAGCTGATCCTGACTCTGTTCATGCCCATGATACTGGTCCTGCCTGAGAGCTGCTCATCATCACCAGCACAGACTGAAAGTCCATCACTTCCCTTTATCAGCAACGACTCGCGGTCTAAACTCCTTTTAAGGAAAAAGATGAAGCAGGAAAGGAAACAGTTTCAGGAGCATCATGTAGAGACGTGCAGGATAGAAACACAAGCTGAGAGTCGCAGCACTGTGCAGGACCAAAAGCTGACGCTGCAGGACAAACGGACAAACATTTAAATCCACACACAGAGAAAAATGTTAAACACACTGAGCAGGTGTCAGGACTCCATCAGCTCAGGATGAAGGTGATGGTGTCAGGAGTCTGTGCTGACCACTGTGTTATAGCTGTTTACTCCACACACACTGATGATGACCATCAGCAAGGATACACAGCCGGACCTTTTCCTGGAAGCAGGAAGCCCCTCCCCCACCGAGTTAGTCCGTTTCACCTCCTTTGTTCTACACAGAAGCTTCCTGATGGGCAGCTGGACCTGATGAGTCACATTAACATGTGCAGAGGAGATGAGATCAAACTCAGTCACAGAAACAAGTTTCTGTTTGGTGAAAATGAGGCCAAACTGACTCATTTAGTGCAGACAAAGTAAAACTACAATAACATGGTTACACACATGTGCATTTGTTCACCAGTCACAGCACATTGATGTTGGATCAGCACGCACACCACCAGCAAACCAAAGGAAAGCTGCTGCAGTCAGAGCAACAACCCTGGTCCACAGAGAGCTTCAACACAGCATCAGAGGACCACAGAGAAGGAGACCAGAGCCTTACATACATCAGAGATCAGTGAAGACAACACGCAACAACAGACTTCCTCACAACATGTTGCTCACGCTGAGCCTTCAGTGAACTCAAACACTTTTAAGCATGGTGGTTTAGCACGGGAAGAAGATGAAAGTGTCCATCAGCACCTTCAGCTAATTGATCACCAAGCATTCTAGCAGCATCGGGGATTCGTCTCTCTGGACAGCTTTGAATCATTTTGTCCATGAGAGAGAATAATGCATGTGAGGATCCCCTCAACATCTCACCTTCTTGCTCCCTTCTTGCATAAAAAGCTTCCTTACTAGCAATAAAAGACACGGGGCGACTTCCTGTTTGATCCAAACAGCTTTTTGAGACAGTAACCCGCCTTTGTTGCATCTAGGCTGGATTGTTGTAACGCACTTTATTGTGGGGTTACTGATGCATCCATTATGAGTCTGCAGCTTGTGCTGCAGCACGTCTTTAACTGCAACAAGTCTGAGCACATTAGCCCATTTTAATTTCACTCCACTCCCTGCCTGTACATGTGAGGCTCGTTTAAAGTCTTTTATTTGTTTTTAATCTCTTAATGGGACTGCACGTGCTGTGAAACAATTCATTCACAAGCTTTAGTGCTACTTCAGGAAGTGCTTCCTGCTGCTCTCCATCAGTCTGGATGACGAGTCTTCAGCCTGAACTCACCTGTGAGCCACAAGAGCCCAAACATGGTTTGTATTTCACCTTCATGCAGTTGTGTTTATAGTGTACATGTTAGTTATTAATGCAGTCTGCACTCCTCTCTCACACAATGTCAGCCTGATTTTGTCTTTAACCAGCTTCATTTCTACTTTACTGTAAATATAAAAGTTCCTGCACTACATCACAGTATGAGACCCTTACCTGTGACTCTGTAACTGAATGTGTTTATTGTAGTCTGAACGAATGTATCGTTCTTTATCACGCTGCTGTTGGATCTGTAGAGTTAACCTGCAGCTTCTGTTAAAGACCTGGATGAGCTCTATTGGTTAAAAGGGCTTTGAGGGCTTTGACAACAACCTCACCACTGAGCTGATGGAGCCTCTCGATGACTCGAAAGGTTAAAAACGTTAAACTCTACAGAGTCTCTGATCTGTTCACTCATCCATCAGTAATCTCCAATTCATTTTTGAGGTGAATGAATGAATGAAAGTGTGGAAACATGAATGCGACTGCCTGATAAACTCAAACTAGTCTCAATACAACAACATGCACTAAATGAAGAAACTAGGGACGTGTAACAGAAACACAGAGCACACTCATGCTGTGTGAGAGATCACACAGCACGAGTGTGAAGCATGAAATGAACAACAGGAGACAATAAACACACAGCAGGAGAGAATCAACACAAACACAAAGTGCACGAGACCAGAGACTCACAATAACACAGAGACTAACCTCACACAGGTGCCCAAACAGAGACACCTGACTGACTTCATAACAGGGACACCAAAGGACAAAACTCACAGAGGACCAGGAGGACAAAAGAACCAGACGTCACCTACAAGAAGCCCAGAGACACAACACTGAGACGTCATGGTAACAGGAACCAGGAACATTTCACCAAAAACATGAAGAAGTTACAGAAACTCAAACACTGGACCTACGACCCCGACAGAGCCGAGCTGAAGGAGGAACACCATCAGGACGCCACACCCCCAACCGCACTGAAATAACCTGTAATGACAACATCCACAGACCAACCAGGAGAGAGCACACAGAGCAGGACTGATCTCATTGGCTGGACGCTCGCTTCTATTTAAATCTAATGACAGCAGCTGCGTCACACCTGAACACGACACTTCTGCTCTCGTGATCTACAACTGTGACTTTAACGTCAGCGACACCAACATCTGACATTATTGTAACGACATGTTTCATTATGTCATCGTTTACAAGCTGCAGAGCAAACACGCTGAGGAGTCAGAGGTCAAAGGTCAGTGGTTTGATTCTCCTGTGAGCAGAGAGAGGATCTGAAAGTGCAGCAGGAAGTGTTGATCAGGAAGCTTTGGACAGTTTCAGACAGTAAAGGTGACTCTTTAATACGTCCTGATTCACACACACTTACACAATGATGCCATCAATAACATGACCTGCTGCCATGTGTGGTTGCTGTGGGACACCAGGACCCCCTGACATCCCTGTAACAGACCCTCTGTGTGACATCTCATCTAACCCATCAGCAAAGACACCAACAGTTCATCCACCCTCCTCTGGTCTCTGTGAGGAGCAGTGAGGGGCTCGTAGCGTCTCTGTGCTTTGACAAGATTTAAAGTCACCAACAGATTTTTGTGTCACTTTGAAACTGCACCACAATCTGAACTTGACAAGAACAATTCAATAGTAAAGCAAAGGGTTTAAGTTCTGTACGAGAGTTTAGATTTAGACGTTTGTCTCACTGGTGGATGCAGGCGATGCGTGCAGAGTGTCAGGCAGCAAAGTTACCTGTCAGACTGTCCAGTAGGTGGTGCAGAGGGTGGAGGGGATTCTTCATGATGATAACAGCTTGTTTAATCATCACAGCCTCAGCAACTCATCAGAGTAACACAGCAGCATACTCACACAGAGAGCACACACCCGATGAGATCAAAGGGAAGCTGGAGGCGTCTCTCAGTCAGTGCAGACAGCATGAAGGCTGCAGCTGCCTCCCTGCTCCTGCTCCTGAGTCCCACCTTCATCCTTTCACTCTCACAGCTCAGGAGGTCGAGCGGGCACCTGTTAAGACCCTGGAGGTTGGTAGTTTGACTCCTGGCGGCTCCAGGCTGCATGCTAAACATCCTCGGGTGGGACGCGAACACAAAGTTAGATGCATTGGACTGTGGATGTGTGTGCGTTAGACAGAAAGCACTTTGATAGAAAAAGCACAGAAAGAAGTGTTTGTGTGAGGCGAGTTTCATACAGCCAGTAAATATTGAGTAAAGTGAGAGTTCAGGTGGTGTAGAAGAGCACTACATGAGAACCAATCACAGCACAGACTCCAACAGGACAGGAGGCTTTCAGCCAGTTTGGACTGAGCAGCTCTCATTTCTACAAACCTGCCCAAATGTATGATGTGTTCAATGCTGTGATCATGATGTGCTGTTAGAGCCATTAGAGCAGGCTGTAGGTGTCGCAGGTGCAGTGGTTGGTATCATATCTCATTGATGTCATCAGTAGGAGGTAAGTGTACAGTTTCACTGACATGCAGCTGACACCATTTTTCTTTTGCCTGTCCTGACCTGTAACCATCAGAATAATCAGAACAATCTGAAAGCCAAGAAAAACGCCCCCACAGTTATTTCGCAAAGGGATCATTATGGCTTTGCTATGCTAAATGTAATAGATTTGTTTTACTTTTGAGTTATTACACTCAGAACAGACAGGACTGGGCCGAGACAGAAGAAAGACAAAGTAAAGATAAGGAGATAAACATAGAGGAGAAGAGGGACAGAGAGAAAAGACTAAAATCTGTTTGATCCCATCCTGCAGAAAAACAAGCAAAAAGAAACAAAAAGAAACAAAAAGAAACAAAAAGAAGCAAAAAGAAACAAAAAGAAACAAAAAGAAGCAAAAAGAAACAAAAAGAAGCAAAAAGAAGCAAAAAGAAGCAAAAAGAAACCAGCACACCAAGGAAACAACAACAACTTTATTTATAGAGCACATTTAAAAACCAGCGGTACACCAAAGTGCTTAACATAAGACACAGGGAAGTAACACGAGTCTTATGAGGCCTCAGCAAAGTATCAAATATACTCACAGGTCAATGGCACTAATACACAGGGGTAATATAAAACATAATGAAAGCACAAGGCATTAAAAATATGTATAAGGGAAAATAGAGTAAGTCTAAGGTGCGAGCATGAACGAGCAGGAAAGGCGAGATTAAACAAACAGGTTTTTAACCGTGATTTAAAAGAATCACGATCAGAAGGTTATTCCACAACTCTGGTGCAGCCAGGGCAAACGCCCGGTCACCTCTAGACTTCAGCCGAGATCCAGGCTGCACCAAGAGTAACTGAGTAGATGATCAGGCAGGAACGTACGATTTAAGCAGTTCCTTAGGGTAGCTCGGTGCCGTGTTGTTGGTAAACCACAGCAAACCGCAGCAGCAGCATCATGTGCACCAGTAACAGTAACTAATAAACACTGAATCCTACTGAGCAGCACACTGGACTGATAATGCACGATGTGTTTAGTGTCAGCAGCACAGGACGACACAGTGTGTGTCTGTGTACACCTGTGTGTGTGAGCTTGTGTTCAAAAGGTTTCCATCAAGCCACATGATACACATCAGCTAAAGTGCAGGAATGTGTTGATGACTGAAACAATGCTGTGTTGAACGTCAGAGTTTTCATTTCACACCATATTGTTATACAAGTGTTCTTCTTAACACACAAGTGTTGGTCACAGAGCTTGATGTGCTGGAACGTTTTACATGTGCATGTTTCCCCAACACAATATGATTAGAAAACACTCCAACCATCTATTCTGGGAGATTTCATACAATCAATGAGTTAAACTGCAGGAATGTCTTAAAGACATAAAGACCTGGATGGCCTCTAACTTTCTGCTTCTTACTTCAGATCAAACTGAGGTTATTGTACTCGGCCCTGAAAATCTTAGAAATATGGTATCTAAGCAGATTCTTACTCTGGATGGCATTACCTTGGCCTCCAGTAACACTGTGAGGAACCTTGGAGTCATTTTTGACCAGGACATGTACTTCAACGCTCATATTAAACAAATATGTAAGACTGCTTTCTTCCATTTGTGCAAATATCCTCTTAGTTGTTATTAATCTCGGCTCTGCCACCGTTTCTGGAACTGGGGACCATCACACTCCTCTGAGTCTGTCTATAGGTTCACTTTTAGCTCCCACTCTGACTAAACCATCACACTAAACTGGTGCTACTTCCTCCTAAACCAGTCCATGTTTCCTCTGACATCGTCTGTCTTTCCTGTATGTCACTGACAGAACAGGAACTGTTCTTCACCGTGTTCTTCGTTCGCTCCGGTCAGCTGAGCGGCCGTTGCTCTCAGTCCCCAAATCAGGGCTGAAACTGAGGAGACGGAGCGTTCTCCATCGTGGCTCCTCTGGAATAATCTTCCTCTTCACACGAGGCAGTCGACATCAGTGCTGCTTTTAAATCCAGAGAAACACATTTTTATTTGCTTGTTTTTGACTCAGTGGTTAACTGACTTGTATTTACTTACATTTTATTGTTTTTGCTATGTTTGTAATTTTATCCTATTTATTATTCTTATTGTATCTATTATGTTTCTATTGTTCAGCACTTTGGTCAGCCTTGTGTGTTTTTAAAGTGCTATATAAATAAACTATGATGGTGATGATACACTCAGGCTGTGTCACTCTGTGACCTCTGACCCTCAGTGTCCTCTGACCCTCAGTGACCTCTGACCTTCACTGACCTCTGACCCTCAGTGTCCTCTGACCCTCAGTGTCCTCTGACTCTCACTGACCTCTGACCCTCAGTGTCCTCTGACCATCAGTGTCCTCTGACTCTCACTGACCTCTGACCATCAGTGTCCTCTGACTCTCACTGACCTCTGACCTCCTGTTGCAGGTGTGTGTGCTGCTGCTGTCTGCAGGTGAGTTGATGAAGTCAAACCATCAGTGAGGCTCCAACAAGAACACAAACACATTTGATGCCAGTCACAGATTTATGCATCACTCTGTTTGTGTCTGCTGATCCAATAAAGCTCTGATCCTGGAGATCCCTCCAGATCCTGTGCCAGCAGGAAGTGATGTCACTGCGCTGCAGACAGAGCAATGGTGACATCATCACAGCTCATTTCTTCTTTAATGGAAGTCATGTTGGAAATAAATCAGAGTTCATCATCACAAACGTCCAGCAGTCTGATGAAGGTCTCTACTCCTGTGCTACTGATGTGTTTGGAGAATCTCCTCAGGGCTTTCTGAGGGTCAGAGGTCAGACAATGACATCACATCACATCCTGTATAAAGACCTGAACTCACCTGAAGTAAAAATAAGCTGACTGAACCATCTTCACCATGTCTCCTGCAGATCCTCCTCCTCATCTCCACACCTGCACCTCCTCTAATCCTGTGAACTCTCCTGCTCTTGTTTGGCCTGTAACAGACTGCTCCGCTCCTCCCTCCTCCTCCACCCTCGTGCTGGTTGTAGCAGGTCTGGTTTCGGTGGTTCTTCTTGTTCTGCTGGTTTGGGGAGTTCTCTGGAGGAAACAGAATGAAATCTTTCAGAGTTTAAAGCATGAAGTCAAAGCTAGAAGGTCTCCTGACTGCAGACTGGGAGCTGACGCCACAGTAGAGCGGGTAGAACAGGAACCAGTGTGAAACAAACTCTCTCTGGATCAGCTGAAGGCTTTTCAGCGAGTTTTTAGGACGTCCTGATAATAATGAATTATGGTCGTCCAGCCTGGAAGTAATAAATGCAGGAACTAGATCTTCTTTTATGAGTTCTTATATTATCTGATCAGGCCGTTTGCTCCTGTTAAAGATAAATGTGCATCGAACGTTGTGGGTATTCATGAGTCTAACAGTTTAAACCTGTGTGTGACGTTGTGTCCTTGAACGGCCCTGACAGACGGCTGTAGTCCATAATATTAATGTTTCCTGCTGACTGAAATAAGCAGCTGAGCTCTGTGAGGGCAGAGCTGCTGCTAACAGGTGAGTCTGTTACCTGGACTGGACTGAGTGAGCTGCTGTGTCACAGCTTTATCAGTGACACACTCAGCATGTGTGTGTGTGATATGTCACAGTGCTTGAAACACACATGAAAATATATTAAAGGTTGAATCTTTGTTCTTTTGGTTTGTGGAACAAAAATCAGCAACGAAGAAACGCGAGCGTAAAACTTGGTGTAGAAGTGCAACAAACGTAAGCCGGCTCATTTGATGCTGTGATGCTTGAAAAGGATTTGCGCACCTACATCATTATTTACGGTTTAAATTGTGCTGCCTTCAGGTGCACCTGGTAAATTCAGGAATCTCTACTCCAAACCACAGCAGGTTGTTTTAGAGGCTTTTCTGGGTTAATGTTGGTTTGTTGCCATAAACATGTCTGTGATCGCTGTGTTGTTCTTTTTGATGCAGGATTTCATGTAACTCGGTGCTAAAATCATAACAATGAAGTTGAACAGTTCTAGTGCTCATGCGTCAGCTAGCATGCGGCAGCTAGCATGCAGCCTGTTTCAGTTGCTCCTGCTTTTACTCTTTACTCTAATTTTTTCTTACTTATTTCTTTGTCCTTTACTGAGTGTGTCCATCTGTTTAAAAGCTTTCTTTTCAAACATGTGGATCGAGAGAGTTTTTGTTCTGCTGTTGCTTTCACTGAGGAATGGGAGCGCAGCACAGCAGCTACACACCAGAGATCAGCTGAGCCGCCTGATGCTGCTGTTGCAGATTAACTGGTGTCTCAGATTAACTGGAGACGGTCAAACAGATGTGTGACAGACTTTAAGGAGCTGCTGCCAACAAACCAGCAAATAAACACTGAATATTTCATGTGTGACATTTGTGAGGTGGCCTTAAACACAGTCCGTCAGTCTTTTTGCTCTTGAACAGTGAAATATTAAAAACTGTCTGGAGTTTATTTGGTGATGTTCTCGTACACGAGGCGAAAACAGCAAACAAACGTCACAGTAAATCTTTCCAGCTGATGTTAGGCATCCTCCACCTGCTGAATCCACTTCAGCCTCTTCCTGCTCATGTTCCTGTTTAGAGGCACAGTCGGCCTGTAAATGGAGAAAACTGAACACAGGAATATTTGGATTTGCTTCTTTTTCTCTGCTCATGTTCAACTTGTCTGATTCAAGCTGGGAATATTTATTAGAAACAAAGTGAATAATATTATTTTATTATCACGTTGATGCAGCACATGGTTCAGTTAGCTTTGTATAAACACGTGTTAGAAATGTTCTTCAATCAGCTCTTTTTACTCTCATTTCACAGCCACTACTTTTTACTTTTACTTGAGTAAAGAAGTTGAATTAGTACTTGGAGTATTTTTAACAGTAGTACTTCTACTTCAGTACACACGGTGTGTACTTTTACCACCTGTGTCTGAGACCTCCTTCAGGGTCCACCTGAAGCTCTCAGTCTGCTGTGGAAAAAGGAAATCCAGGTGAGTTTCTCCTGATCACCTGAGGCCGTCATTACTGTGTGAACCCACACACCACTCCTCACTCCTCCCACCCGCTGCACACAGTCACTGAGTACAGACCGGCTGATTCCTGTAAAGGGAGAGGCAGGAAGAGGCGGAGCAACAGCTGAAAAACAAGAAGCCCAACGTCATTTTGCAGAAGTGAAAGTGTGAGAGAGCAGCAGCAGAGCTGCAGTCGAGTCCTGTTTGTCTCTAAAAGAAGATTCACTGGAGTCCATCAGGTTCCTCTCAGCAACAGTGGTGAGTGCAGCTGATCACACTTCCTGCTTCTACACAAATCTTCACTCTGTTCACTTCATCAGGACTCATCACAGTCACACTGGATCCATAGAAAGCTGCTCATGTAACCACAGATCCACTGTAGGAGCATCGAGCTGCTGCTTCAGTCTCACTGTGGCTCTGCTCAGGACTGTGGACTCAGGCTGTGCTCTGGACTTCAGACTGACTCCACACTTCCTGGTTATTCATCACTTCCTGTTCCTCTTAGATTGATTCTGGATCTGATTGATCATAAGGATTACAGACGTGAAAACACCTATTTATTCTTTATTGATATAAAGCCTTTGATACTGTAAACCAGCAGATTTTGGTCAGTACTTCAAAAAGTCATTCACACATTTTACAAAGATTATCTGACTTAGTGTATCCTGTAAGAGTCACAGATGATCCTCAATCATTCAGAAAACAGTCGATGCTGCACTTTATAACTTTGTGTGGAAACATGAATCTCATTATTTAGACAGATGTGTTTGAATCATCCTGATAATCAGGCTTTAAACATGTCAGAGTTCCACACATCAGCTGTGATATTCAAGCTGACCTGGATCAAACATGTCATCAGACACAAACATAGATGATGCTGTTTAATCCCAAAGCTTATTTAAACAAACTGGAGGACAGAATTCCTCCTTAAATGGGATTTTGATCAAATCCACTGATCTCGTTTTCACACAGGCTTTATCATGGTGGCTTCTTCTCTACTAACATCAATCTTTGATTTGGACAAACAAATATGTGAAACACAAAAATAAATCAATGTTTTCTGAGGATCCAGAATAACATGAATGATGTATCCCAGCGAGTGACTGGAAAAGTTCATCTTCTTCCACATCCTGAGTTTGTGAGGATGTTCCAGTATCTGTGAGAGAAAACAGGACAGTTTTTACTGACGCACAAATGGACCAAATATACAGACACCTCTGAATAAACATGTTCTCATCAATGCCATTAAAATACTGGATCAACAGTTAATAACACATTTCTGAGGTTTGTGATTCATCGTCCTCCTCACTGTCAGCTCTACTGGAACAGTCACTGTTTAATATTAATGGCTCGTTGATCTGGACGTACAATAAGAAGTATTCAGTCACCAACAAGGTCGAAGTTTACTTCACAGTGATTGATGGAAAATATCCAACAAACTGATTTATTCAAGTATACAAATGATCTGGATGAATCTTGGACCTTCTGTAAAACAGAGAAACAATTTCACATCTTTGTAACGACTGTATTTATCTTCATCCCCAAACGTTGATCCTGTCCATCTGGACGCTGCACTGTACAGCAGACACTACAATGTTAGGTTTGTGTTTGGATGAACCAGTTTGTGTCTGAGTGTGTTGCTGGGTCTCCACCAGTTACTCTGAGAACTGAAGAAGCTTCTCTGATGAAACGTCTTCAAGAAACTCAAAGAAGTCCAGACGCTTTTCTCTCCAAGCTCCTCAGACTACTGACGCTTGTTTCTCTCTTTGTAAAATGAAATTTAAAGTGAATTTTGAATCAAATGTTTCTCTTCTTTCTCCCTCAGAGTGCAGACATGTCTGCTGCCAGCAATCTGCGATCTGAAGATCAGTTTCTGTGCTCCATCTGTCTGGATGTGTTCACTGATCCAGTCTCTACACCATGTGGACACAACTTCTGCAAAACCTGCATCAGTCAGCACTGGGACATGAATCAGAGCTGTCAGTGTCCCATGTGTAAAGAGACTTTCTACACTCGACCTCAGCTGAGGGTCAACACCTTCATCTCTGAGATGGTTGCTCAGTTCAGACGTGAAGCTCAGCAAAAAGCCAGCAGCAGCAGCTCAGAGCAACAAGCTGCCAAACCAGGAGAAGTTCCCTGTGACGTCTGCACTGGAACCAGACTGAAGGCCCTGAAGTCCTGCCTGGTGTGTCAGACCTCCTACTGTCAGACTCACCTGGAGCCTCATCTGACACTGAAAGGTCTGAAAAGACATCAGCTGGTTGATGCTGTGGAGAACCTGGAAGGCAGGATGTGCACGAAGCACGATAAACTCCTGGAGCTGTTCTGTAAGACCGACCAGACATGTGTCTGCGTGCTCTGCTCTGTTTTAGACCACAAGAACCACGAGTTTGTTCCTCTGAGAGAAGAATATGAAGGAAAGAAGGCAGAGCTGGAGAAGACAGAGGCTGAGATTCAGCAGATGATCCAGAAGAGACGACTGAAGATTCAGGAGATCACAGAGTCGGTGAAGATGAGTAAAGATGCTGCAGACAGACAGAAAGCAGAAGGTGTTCAGGTCCTCACGGCTCTGATGGAGTCTGTTGAGAGACGCCTGAAGGAGCTCATGAAGGAGATCGAAGACAAACAGGAAGCTACAGAGAAACAGGCTGAAGGTCTCATCAAAGATCTGGAACAGGAAATCTCTGAGCTGATGGAGAGAAGCTCTGAGGTGGAGCAGCTCTCACGCTCTGAAGGCCACCTCCACCTCCTCCAAAGCTTCTCCTCCCTGAAAGCTCCACCCAGCAAGGACTGGACAGAGGTCAGAGTTCATCCACCATCATATGAGGGGACTGTGGGGAGAGCTGTGGCTCAGCTGGAGGAGACAGTCTGGAAACCCATGAAGAAGAAGCTGTTTGAGGCTGAGCTGCAGAGGGTGCAGCAGCATGAGGTGGATGTGACTCTGGATCCTGATACAGCTCATCCTAATCTCATCCTGTCTGATGATGGAAAACAAGTGTATGATAGTGATGTGAGGAAGAAACTTCCAGACAACCCAGAGAGATTTTCTAGGTATGTTAATGTTTTAGGAGAGCAGAGTTTCTCTTCAGGCAGATTTTACTTTGAGGTTCAGGTTAAAGGAAAAACTAAATGGATTTTAGGAGTGGCCACAGAGTCGATCAACAGGAAGGGACAAATCACAGCGAGTCCTCAGGATGGTTTCTGGACTGTGTGGCTGAGAAATGGAAATGAGTACGAAGCTTGTGCTTCCCCTTCAGTCCCCCTCTGTCTCCATCCTGGTCCTGAGAAGGTGGGGGTGTTTGTGGATTATGAGGAGGGTCTGGTCTCCTTTTATGATGTAGGTGCTGCAGCTCTGATCTACTCCTTTACTGGCTGCTCCTTCACTCACAAACTCCACCCATTCTTCAGTCCCTGTAACAATGATGGAGGTAAAAACTCTGCACCTCTGATCATCTGTCCTGTCAATCAAACTGATCAACGACTGATTTTATTGGATGAATGATTGATTTTTCTTGAAGGGAACAAATGAACATATTGAGTGTAAATCCTCTACAGTCTCCATGTTTCTATAGAATCTGATCATCAGGACTCTGATTCACACTTTGATTCTCATGGAGTTTGATTTGAACAGAAGAAAAGTTGAATCAGGAAATGTTCCCACTGATGGAGACTCGAGCTGAAGAGCAAATATCAGAGAACAAATGTCCAAAAGCTTCATTTCCAATAAAGTTTGTTCAATGCTTTGAGTGAATCCAGACTCATGTGTGGCTGTTATACGGAGCATCAGAGTCCAGCTGAGTTATGTTGGATACAAACTGCTTATTTTGGCTCTGTGAGGAGTTTTGTTCACTGAAAACTGATGAGACGGATAATATTCAAAGAACTCTGTAGAGATTCATGCATCCATGTTCTCCACCTGCAGGTGTGGAGGAGAAAGGTGGAGCACAGACTGCTGCATCCTTCCAGTCACATCATTTTGATGATTATATTTGCATGTTGTGATGATTTGGGTTAAAGACAAACAGAGTTGAACGGCTGCAGTCACAGCATGAAGACGATGCTGAAGCTGAGCTGTCAGTGAACATGTTTCACTGTGATTTGATTTGAAGAATAGAAAGTGTGTGTGGCTGCTGACAGCTGCAGTCTCTGCTAGTCTGCATAACACACACACAACTTTCCCCCTGAGGCAACGATGCAGCAACAACACAACAGCTGCAGTCTGTTAGTCTGCATGTTCAACACACAACTTGAGGCTGAGAGCGGCAGGCCCAGGATGAGTCTGACCCGTGGCCCTTCAGATAAAGCTGAAAAAGGCCAATATATGATATTAAATATAAAATATAATTAAAAAACAACATCAGAATGAACAACGAGCTGCTGTTAAGAACTCCCGACGTCCATCCAAGGCCCGATTGTCTTACAGATAAAGACAAAGTCAAAGTTTCATCCCTCCCTTCTCCTGTTTCACTTTAAACAGTTTCCATGACAACCACCGTATGTGGAGAAGAACCCGACACCAAAAACTGAAGCGGTGAAAAAGTTTTGTTGCAGATTAACTATTAACTTTATGTTATTCATTGTCAGCTCGTGCCATCATTAAAGCATGTTAGAACACACATGTAGGATTTCACAAATCATCGCTCCTACATTTAATCGTATCCATAACAACTGTGTGTACGTGTTCGCTTTGAAAACATCACGTTCTTTATGTTGGTTGGTTTAGACGAGTGATCTCCAGGATGAATGAGGGCAGAGGCCCGTTTCATGGAGACTGTTTAAGTGTAAACCTGGATTAAAAGCCACATTTGAACACCTTCATCAGAGGCTGTGACCATGTTGAAGGACTGATGCTGACGTGCTCTGACACTCATTAGCATAGAAAACAAAGTGGTGAAAGCACAGAGCCCTGAGGAGCTCCACTGGACGGTCTGTTCACAGAACATTTAATTATTTCACTTTTATTTACATGCAAAACAGCCTCAGAGAGAACAGCTGTTTCAGAGCTGCCAGCTTTATTGGAAAGATGAACTGAAATCCTAAAATAGTCCAATTCATGACAAACTGACACGGTGAAATGTTGCAGGATTCAAATGTGTCGATGGATGAACTCTTTCAGTATAAGATGCAATAATACAAAACACATGAAGGTGAGGAGGAATTCATTTAAAGTAAGTGTGATTTAAAGAGGACTGATTCTTTCCTGGTCAGGCTGAAGCTTTCACCGTCTGACCTCTGTAAACAAACCGAAACACGTTCAGTGTTTAGTTTTACCAATTAGGTTTCATGAATCACCATCTGAGAACGTCTCCGATGTGGGCGCCACTCACAGGGATCACTTCCTGTAGAAGGGTCACATGACCTGTTAAACCCAGAGAGCTTCGTGTGACCTCTGACCCTGATCACCAGCGTCAGGGTCAGTGAAGGTGAGATACCGTGTGACAGGAGGAGGAACTATAAAGTTTTATTTGTACGAACACGTAGAACAGATGAAGTCAGAACGAAGCAGGTGGAGCTCAGTCAGGGTGGAGGTGCAGACAGGTGAGCTGAAGGGGAGGAGCCAGTCTGGTCAGGAACTCTCTGTCTCCTCGAGTGAACCTCCTCACCTCTGAAACACACACACACACTCTGAAGGTTGCAGTCAGGGTGGTGAGGGTGGTGTGTGAGGGTGGGGTTACCTTCTGGTCTCTGGTTGGTGTGTTTCCTGCAGGTGAGGCTGAGCGGCCGAATCATGACATCACTGCTGCACAGACACAACAGGAAGTGGAGGAGGAAGTCGTCAGCGTCCTCGTCACACACCTGAGACAGACACAGAGGTTATGTCTCTGCAGACTCACGGCTCGGCCCTGTGGAAACGTCCTGCAGGACGCCTGTTTCTCTCTGTGGTGGCCCCCCCACAGCGTCCCCACCGTGCTTCACTGTGTGGACGCTGTTCTTTGGGTTGTAGCTGCATCTTCTTCTCGTTTCACCTCCTCTGACCACAGGACGTTTCAGTCTGCAGGGTCTTTTAACACAGCTCCACCTGTGGGTGGAGGGGCCCTGTGGGTTCTCCTGGTGTGACCCGAGTCCTAAATGCCTCTCGCTGTCCTGCCCCTCCCCTGTGGTCTCCACCCTCCATGTGGGAGGTGTGGCATTCACAGTCAGCCCTGATTACCCTCAGAACTACACCACCTGCTGCTTCATCAGGTCGAGTGGGTGGAGTCAGGGGCACGACCTGAGTCTCGCTGAAACACACGGCTGTAAGGCCCCTCCCTCCTGTTCACGTGAGCCCAGCGTGGGTCCGTCACACCTACAGACTTTTAAAGGTGGAAGTGGCCACGCCCCCAAACCAGTTCAGCAGTAAGGTGTGAGCAGACGGAGCTGTTACCAGGATACAAACAGGATGTGTCCTTTCAAAGTTAAAGCCTCATCTTAAATTTTAAAGACAAAATAAAGTTTAAAGACGACGATGAGCACGTGACTCACCTGTGACAGGTAAACATATACACCTGACAGGTGCTACTGACCTGGCTCTGCCCACGAGGGAAGACTCTGATGTGACCTCTGACCCTGAGTGCTCTCTGAAGCCCCTCCCACTGAGCATCAGCCAATCCCAGCAGAGCAGGAACCAGAGCAGCTGAGAAGCAGACGTGAGCCTCACCTGTCCCGTCATCGATCACCAGCCTGATGGAAGAGCAGAGCCACATGGTTTGATCATGTGACTGTCACCTGACTCATCCAGGTGATTAACACGTATCAGCAGGTGAGCTCAACAGGAAGCTGCTCTTACTTTGCTTTGGACTGAAACACTGACGAGGTCGAGTGACACTGAGAGCTGCTGCAGCCCTGAGAGAGAGAGAGCAACAGGTAAACACACACACCTGAAATCGTGAGCAGTTTCCTCCAAAACGACACTTTACTTACTGCACCAACACTAACACGCCACCAACACGCTAACAACACATGAAGCACTCTGAGTACTTTCACTGCACCCGAGAAACTGACACTAAACACATCCTGTACACACTGTGTGTATTTTATGCAGTACCTGTGTGTACACGCTGCCACACAGCGAGCAGCTCCACTGCAGTTGCAGGAACAGGAAACACACCACGTGACCTTTGACCTGTCCCACAGCGCACCTCTGCTTGCTGCTCAGAGCCCACTCACCCAGGTGCATGATGGGAGCAGGAGGAGGAGGCTGGGCCGAGCTGATAGAAACCAAACAAACAAATAAACAACAGCACGACAAACACGTGAACCAGACTTTACCTGTAAACTTACCTGGTGTCTCCCAGGGAGACCACAGTTATGGAGCTGACAGGTAAGTACGTGCAGTACACACTTCCTGTCCTGAAACACACACACAGGTAAACCGCACAGGTACGTAACCATGGGCGTGACTTTGTATTGAACATTGGGGGGTCAAGATCTCTGTCTAAATAAATAAATCTGGGTACATTTCCAGATGATCAAACAACTATTTTGCTGGTAACACCTGAAACCAGTAAAGAAAACCAGCAGCCTATTGATGCAAGATGATCCAGAACTTTATTGGGGCTGACATTGTTGGAAATGAGTCCAAATAAAGAGTCCAAACTTTTATAAGCCTGTCTATGTGTGTCTCACCTGGACAGCCTCCTCTGGAAACCAGACAACAGCAGAGTGTTACCCGGCAACAGGCCAGGTGGGTAGGGGGTGTGGCTTAAGTCCAGGTACACCTGCAGACTCCTCCCAGCTTGGTCACAAAGAGTGAGACGCACACCTGCACACACACATTCAGCTAACAGTCAGACCTGAGACTCATACCTGAAGCACTGATGCCTGCAGTTCCTCTAGTGTCCAGCAGAGGCAGCAGTGAGTCGCCTCCATAGATCCCCATGTTACAACTTCACAGCAGAAAAGCCTGATACACAAACCACCTGTGTGTTTGTACCTGAGTGTGTGTGTCCAGAGTGGGCGGTCCTGTTGTTCACACTGATCCTTTCAGACACCACACCCTGAAAACACACCAGCTCTGAGCTGAAACACACACACACACACACACACACACACACACACACACACACACACACACACACCAGTAAGAGTTTAAAGCAGGCTGCAGCTGCAGTTCCTCGGATGGCCACAGGGGGCGACTCAGTGAGGGACGAGCAGTTTACCTGCAGTCTAAGACCTCTGAGACGGACAAGACTGTGGGTGGGACGGCCTGAAAACACAGAGAATAGAGATGGAAAATGTGACGTCATTCAGGGGTAAAACCGCAAAGGATTGTGGGAACGAGTGGCAAGCGGTACTAGCGCACGCAGGCTTTCACACGTAAACAGTCACACAGTAATAAAAAGAAACACAAAAATGGTAAGAAGCTGCTGTATTATTAACTGTGTTGTATTATTAAGTCTTCTGTTGGAGTTATTACGTAATTTATCACAACATGATTGATGATGTAGGTTACAAATAAGTCTTATATTGATTTGAATTGAATTCGTTGCTATGCTGCTTTGTTCACTGTGGCTTTGCGGGCTAATGTTTGTTGTGTTTTGTAGGAAAACCAGAAACAAAATGCAGGAATGTGATCCAGACTGGCCCCTCTATCAGCCTGGGTCATACCGAGTTTAAAGCTGCTACCACAGCCAGATCTGATTGGTTAAGAGAGAGAGCGAGATCAAAACAGCCACGAAACGTCTGCATATATGTGCCCAAGGGTTGTACTGAAGCAAGCAAGTGATGAATAACTGTTTTCCAGTTTGTTGTTAGCAATGTTTTTTTTCTTTGCATTGTTGATTTGTTTTTCAGGAAGCAGCTAATAATGATGGATTTTTACAATGTTGCCTCTTTCTTGTAAGATTCTATAATAGAATGAAACAATGATGCCAGTTATAAATAAAGACAATAAATTGAATGAATTACGAAACACTCATTTTATTTATATTAGATCTGAAAATGTTGTGTAACACTACAACCTGAAACAACAAACAGATTGTGTTGGCCTGTACAGGAGATAAAATATTTAACAACAGCTAAATAAACGGTAAATGGCCTGTATTTGTATTCTTTACTTAGTCCCGAAGGACCCCAAAGTGCTGGAAATGCTAGCGCTTAATGCAGGGTTTTGATTTTGTTGCCACTTGTACCCACAATGCAATGCGTGAAAGTCACATGGTCTGTCAATCTCTAAAAAAAAAGTTTAAGGGTCCTGGAGGAAGACGGGGAGCAAACCGAGTGTTACCTGTCTGCAGGTGGGCAGCAGCAGTGGGCGTGTCAGAGTGTGGAATCTCCAACCACGTCTGACTTGTAGGGTCGACTCAGCGTGGAGATCCACCCCACTGCGCTCAGAAACTCCACAGCCAATCAGAACACTGGGATCCTGATTGACAGACACATGGGCCAATCAGCTGCAAGGATTCAGGTCAGATCAACTCCCCACAAACAGGAATGGTGGGAGTCATCTGCATAGCAGTAAAAATGTAAGCTGTGTTTTGATGATGCTGCCTAAGGGAAGCATGTATAATGTAAACAGAGCTGGTCCAAGCACTGAACCCTGTGGAACTCCATAATTAACCTCAGTGTGTGAACAACTACAGTTAAAGCTGAAAAACGTCTTCATGTGTACTAATATCAGAGAGCAGAGACCGATGAGGCCAACCTCTGGCCACGCCCCTTAGTGACATCATCAAAGCTGGGTTGATACCTGAGTGTTAGCAGCGATGAGTCTGTAGAAACATCCAGGCTGGAGGACAGGAAACCACCGCGTACACACACCTGAGAACACCAGCACCACCTGCACACACACACACACACACACACACACACACACACGTAACTGTGTATCCAGGTGAGCTCAGGTAAACACACACAGGTGCGTCTCTCACCTTTCTCTCCTGCTTTTGTTCACTTTCTTTCTCTGTCATTGGCTCATTCTTTGGGTCCCGCCTCCAGCTGACCACTGGACCAATCACAGCAGCTTTCACTGAGAAGCACAGTCTCAGCCCTGCCTCCTGATCCTCTGCCTCCGCCCCTGTATTCCTCCAGGACACACCCTCCTTTTGCTCCACCCTGATCACCATGGAGACACAGGGCCAGGGGTTGCCGGAGTTGGCTTCTTCTTCTCCTCTTCTCCTCCTCTTACTCCCAGCAGTCTCTTCTTCTTCTTCTACTGTCTGCTTCCTGGCAGTGACATCCCCTCCTGGCTCCTCCCCCTTGTGTCTCAGGTGTGTCTCCATGGCAACAGATGGACTCAGGATGTGCAGGTGGTCCAGAGAGAACTGCAGGTAAACCCTGTGAATTGAACCCAGCTTTATTTAACTCATAATGTTTACAACCAGGAAGGAAGCTCACACCCTGAACCAATCAGACGCCCTCCTACATCACAGAATGGACCAATGAGCAGTCAGCATGCTGCAGGTTGTGTGTGTGTGTACCTGCAGTGTTTGTGTGTGATGAACCTGTCCTGGTCCAGGTGTTGGTAGGAGGGGAAATCTGATTGGAGGAATCTCTCTGTCACCATGGTGAACTGCACCACACCCACCAGACAACCTGCAGCACACACACACACACACATTAAAGAATAAAGCTGTGTGTCCCTGTGTGTGTGTCTGTGTGCGTGCATTGTACCGATCCAGGCGCTGTTAAAGACCGCCCTCTGCGCTCCCTCCTCCTCCTCGCTGCTCTCCGTCAGCACGCAGGCTGCAGCTCCCGCGGCGTCTCTGAGCTGCATCGAGTGTTTGAACTCAGACGTCTGTGACGGCAGCTCCAGCACGCCGACCAGCAGCAGGGGGCGCTGCCTGACACACAAACCGGCAAAAACCATTGGTACGTAATCACACGACTTCATGTGGGAGCTGCTGTCACCTTACCTCACAGCGTCTCCACCCCGAGGCTCGGAGGACAGAGTTCTGCAAGACCAGGACAGGAACCCGTTGATCTGGGCGGAGGTCAGGTTGGAGCCATCAGGGGGCAGCAGAGAGCTCAGAGGGGCCGAAGACCAGCAGCCAGTCTGACGGGGCTCCAAGAGCTCCGACACACCGAGGTACTGCCGGACCGCCGAGGACACGCTGTACTGCAGGGACACAGAGCACACTGAGCATGCTCCACACTCACCTGTAAGGAAGACAGGTGAGAGTGGGACCTACCTGCGTCACAGGACAGGTGTGAGGCTCGTCCAGCATCTCAGCGTAGATGTCTCTGCGTCCTCGTCCTCCAGCTCTGCTCAGAGTCTCCATCAGCCTCCAGGACAGCAAGCACACACACTGCTGCCTCCACACACCTTGGACCAGACTGAGGACCAAGACCAGAACCAGGACCAGGAAACAAGCCAGAGCCAGCGGAGGACAGGAGGACAAAGGTTAGGCTCTGCTGTCTCTGACTGTGGACAGGTGGTGGTGGGTGGAGCCTCACCTGTGTGCCAGCTGCGAGCTTAGGTGACAGGTCCACAGGTAATCGGACACATCTGTGTTTCTCTGCAGCAGTAACCGTGGTAACGCCCCATCTCCCGGGCAGCGGTTGTCGGGTGGCGAGCCTCCCGCCCTGCTGAAGGCCGTCACCCTCAGGCTGGAGCGCAGGCAGGTGCAAAGCATGCTGGGAGGGAAGTCCGGGCAGGGCCGGTACAGGAAGTGGGCGTGATGCAACTGCAGGAGGAGGAACCATCAAACTTTATTAGTCGTGGCTGCCACGAACACAAACGGGCATGATGATGTCACATCATGTGACTCACCTCCACTCTGTCTCCCGCCCTCAGCCTCCTCTTCGCCGCCGGCTGATAGGCCACGCACAGACCCACCTTCCCATCCAGCACGTAGAGCCCCGCCCCCTCACTCACAACCTCAGTCACCGTGCCCTATCACAGCAGAGGAGGCTTAGTAATCAGCACACAGGTACAAACCTGTGGTAGCCAATCAGAGCTCACAGCACTCTCACCTGGTAGCTGATGACTTTGGATTGCTTTATCCTCACAGCTGATTGGTCCAGCTCCACCTCCTCATGCTCCGCCTCCTCACAGTCGTCCTCGGCAGGCTGTGACAGCAGGGACTCAGAGTGTGTGTGTTCCTGTGTGTGTTCCTGTGTGTGCGTGTAGTCGGCGTGCAGCTCGGAGCGCTTCGTCACACACAGGATGTTGTTTCCTCTCCAGCCTCGTAGCGCACACACACGTAGAGCTGTCACACACACGCTCTGCCCGACACACACACGCTGGATCCAGCTGAGCCGGCTGCTGTCCTGCACACACACACACACACTGAGCTTCATCGTCCCTCCTCACCATCATCATCCTCAGAGAGCTGGTACCTGTACGAGCACGGGCAGCGAGCGCGACTCATCCGTCAGCGTGAAGCAAAAGAAGGTCGTTCCTGCCACGGCCAGCAGAGGGCAAACTGAGCCCACCTCTCCGAACACGCTCAGCCGCTGACCTTTGACCCTGGAGCACACACACACATCTGTCACACACACTGCTCAGAAACTCCGCTGCAGTTCAGAGGTCATGTGACCCACCTGTGCCTCAGCAGCCTGCCGGCCTCTCCGACTCCCACCGCTCCGCTTAGCTCCACCCTTCCAGGAGCAGCAGCCAATCCCTGCTCAGCACCAGGACACAACAGGACAGGGGAGCCAATCAGCTCCAAGAAGCCTGCGGCCTCTTCCTGGCCCGATGCATTGTGGGGGATGTAGTTCCAGTGAGGGAGGAAAACAGGACGATCGAGCCACCGGGGCGAGAGAGACAGGCACTGGATGAGGGAGAGAGAGAGACGCGGGTGAGAGAGTGGCGGAGTGTGTCCTGGGTGGATGCTGGAAGCCTGTACTGATGATGACAGCTTCATCAGCTCTGATCTGCAGTGATGCCGTTTGTTTTATAGCTGCAGTAGATCAGATTAGATTAGATCAGATCAGATCAGATCAGATCAGATTAGATTAGATTAGATCAGATCAGATTAGATTAGATTAGATTAGATTAGATTAGATCAGATTAGATCAGATCAGATCAGATCAGATTAGATCAGATTAGATCAGATCAGATCAGATTAGATCAGATTAGATTAGATTAGATTAGATTAGATCAGATTAGATTAGATTAGATCAGATCAGATCAGATCAGATTAGATCAGATTAGATCAGATGAAACTTTATTGATCCCTCGGCTGCGTTCCTCCAGGAAATTCGGTTTCCAACAGCCCAGCACCGACAGAAGTTACAGAAGGTGAGCAGAAATATACACATATACAAATACAGAGTATAGAAAAGGGAAGAATAGAATAAATAGCAATAAGAACACAAGAGAACTGCACATTTCAAGTACTGTGAGTCATTAATCCGTGCGGTGATGCTAGGACCACACTGAGCCTGCTGCAGCTGTCTGACTGTAATCTGTCAGGTTACTGCAGGTGATGCTATCTGTATACTTTATGTGAGGAGGAGGCTCCACATCTTTATAAAGCTCTGCTGTCATCACGTCTGTGCCAGCACAGTTACTCACTTGCTGACAGACTCTGTCTTTACATCCTTACTTATCGATCAGCTAAGTGAATCCATATAAACACAGCTCACATTTAACAAGTTCTGATGTTTCTGAGTTACAGAAATGAAAGTCAGCTGTTGAGCTTGTTTGCTTGTTTCATGCTGATGTAAACATCAGCAGAGAAGCGTGTGATGACCAGACTCTATCAGCACTTGTGTCCCTGCACAGAGAATGAGCTGAATTAAAGAGGAATTCGATTTCATTCACGTTGCACATGAACACCTGCAGTTTGTTGTGACCTCGTTACCATCAGTTCTGACCAGATCCGGTTTAGTGACGCTGCTGTGAAGAAGCTCCTGAGAACTAACCAGCTGATGGACCATGGGTTAAGGTTAGGCTCCTCCCCCTCTGACTCACCTCACACATGACGCTGCCGCTGGCGTCCGTCAGCCTGTACTCTCCGTCAGGGCCTTCTCTCAGACAGCCAATCAGCAGCAGGTTGACCCTCGGCAGCGCCCTCTGACCCGGCACGGCGAGCTCCGCCTCCCTGGCCCAGGCTCTCTGCTGATTGGTGCTCCAGGACAGGTTGCTGACGCAGGCCAGGTGCTGCTGGGAGACGAGCTGGGAGACGGACAGCAGCCTGTGGACAGACGGGAGGACAGCGGTAAGGCCAGGTCACATGACCTGCGACAGCGATGATGTCAGCGGGCGTTACCTGTAGCTGACAGGTAAGCTGTGGGCCACACACATCTGCTGCTGGATCGCCTGCACCGCACACATGCTCAGATTGAAGAGGCTGAGGTCACCGTGGTTACCTGGGAAAACAAAGTTTAAAGGGTAAACACAAACATAAACAACTGAAGCCCCGCCCACTGAGAACACCTGAAGTGGACACCAGAGCTGGTGTGTCAACAGGTGGGACCACCTGAGGAAGCAGCTGCTCTTCATCCTCACACTCTTAGTCCTCCCTGTTCCTCACTGACAGTCGGTCACCTTCATGGCTCTGACCTTTGAACCACACTCATATCTACACACTGGACTGCTCTGATGACACCTGTGAGGGCAGGTGAGCCCTGCTTTCACTGTTTAAATAATGGTTTAAATAGTATTTGGTTTCATAAGTGGACATCGTCATTAAGGATTTAAAGTACAGCTGATTTATCAGCCAGCTGTTTCAAACAAACAGGAACTCACCTGTCTGCGAGGGGGCGGAGCTACACACCACAGGACTCAGGTGTTCAGAGATGGAGGTGAAGATGTTCTTTAACCACAGGGACTCCTAAAGAAACAAAGCAGCAGGTCGGAGGTCACAATAATAAATGTAGAACAGGCTCACATCCTTATATTCTCTTTTCTGTGTGGATTTCTGCTATAGAATTAGCTCGAAACAGCGATTGGCTGCTGCTCTGCCTACGTCATGACGCAGACAGTCTACGTACGCAGGGCTGTGCGTGTACGTAGACTGTTATTTATCGCTCAGTTCGGGCAAACAGGGTCAGTCTGGGACTCACCGCCTCGGTGCTGGGCTTGACCCGGTCCAGGAGCTCCTGCAGGGGGTCCATGTCTTCGCTCCGGGTGCCGGTTTCTCCCCCTGCTGACAAACTCCCGCTCACGGCTTTCAAACAGCTTCCGGTCCTCCTCCTGTTGATGTCCTCCCTCTGACCGTCGCCCCCGTGTTCCCGCCTCTTACCGTTCATAAAGCCGCCATGATGCCCTACCGTCCTACTTTGTTTACTTTTGTTCTGTATTTTAAACAAATCATCAAACTTATTAAACTGACTAGTCTCTGCTCACGCAGGATCTCTACCGCGCATGTGCGGAACAACTTTTCCCTACCCTGCATTTCACAATAAAAGCCCTTCACGTTCACATACACTCAGTGGTCTCCTACCTCCTTTCCTAAGCACTTTTCCTTGATAGAAACGTTCTGAGGTGGAGGAAATGCGTTTAGGAGATGTGATAAGAACTCAGGAAAGGAAACAGCTGTGTTTGAACTACAAGTCGATCACGTGACTCCAGCCCAGCGTGTTCTCAGCCTGATTAGTGCAGGTGAAGAACATGCTTTTATTATGAAGGGGTCAGACTTCCTGCTGAGGCTCAGGGTCATGTGACTGACAGCACCTTTTGAAGCTCACCTGACGCCACAAGGTGTTTCCTTTTCAGGAGGATGACACTGTGCGAACCTCGGGAATCTCCAACAAAAACACATTTCTGTCAAGTGGAAACTTTAAAATAAAATAAAATAATATCAAACTGAAGGTTTGTCACTGTTTTTTGTTCACTTTTTATCCAGGCTGCAGGTGTCTCAGTGGAAAAATAGAGCGTGGCTGAGCGCACCTGTGCAGACCAGTGATACAGTTTAAGATCAGAGAATTGTAACCCCCTCTTTCATATGGCAGGTACAACAAGCCAAGTCTTCATCTAGGACCTTTGTTAGTCCAAATGAATCAATTAAAGATATCGTTTAACTTCTGAAAGGATTCTTTTGGAGGAGGCAGAGGACGTGACTCAATATAAAAACTCTGCATAACCTTTCATCCTTGTTCAGGAATAGGACGGAGGAGGATTTTGAATCATTTATAGCCAGAAAATCGTCTAAATAGCTCCATTTGTAGCATTAATTTTGCAACTTGGCTAACAGACAGCCTAGTCTAGGGCCTAGGGCCAATCTCTGCTCTCGATCTCCTAACTGGAAACCAAATAGTACAGCTCTCATTGTAAGTGTCATCACCAGAGGTTCCATAGTCAGAATGAATAGCATTGGAGATAACGGGCACCCCTGATGAGTGGAACGCTCCAATGTGACGGGTTAAGTTGAACCCATCTGAGAAAATGATTTCCAAATCCATATCTTGGGAGAAGGTTAAATAAATCTGACCAGTCTATTCTGTCCAAGGCCTGACGAGCGTCCAGTGATAATAAAGCTGCATCGTTAGCATCACATCTCTCATGAATTATATGAGAACCCTTCTTATATTGTGAAACCCTTGATGCTTTGGTACAAAGCGAATCAAATGTGGGATCCAAGGCTCTGATCTTCATGCTAAACATTTAAAGTATTTTAGTGTCAACCCCCGTCAGACTCTAAATGATGAGTGTTCTGCAGGTTTAGCAGGTTTCTCAGTACTCACTGCCTGTCTCACAGTGGGTGGAGAGCCTCCGTGTGATATGCTTCTACATACATGTTAAAAAGTGGAATTATTCTTTCTTCTGGGAAGGTTTTGTAAAGTCAGAAAGCCATCTGGCCCAGGTGCCTTACCACACAGCAAATCCAACATGTCCAAATGAAGACTGTCAGATTTGATTTCAGCTCTTTTAAAGTGTCTTTATAAGTTAATTTAACTCTTATTGGAGAGTTGGAACGTTAACTCTGACTTAGTGTTGAATACCAAATCTGTCTGGAGTTGATCATTCAACACTTATTCATGCTAACTAGGTGTTAAGAGTTTATATACTAACCCCCACAGAGGATTTTAGTTTAACTACATCAGAGTTATCTTCTAATTCATTCTGTGAATTTTACTGTTCTGAATTTCTAGAAATTCCTTTGGAAATAAACATTATTGCAAAGAGGACTGCATCAGCTGAGGCAACATGGTGTCCTGTGAGCTCAATTTTCTTTTAATCAGAAAAGGTCAGACACAACAAAAGCAAAGCATCAAACAAAGGAAAAATAAAGACAAGTCAAATGTCCAGCCAAAGGATTTATGGGAGACTCCATCAGGGATGGACCGAGTCAACCGGCATTTCACCTCTGAGAAAGATATATAACAGAATAGCTTTAGTTTGAGTTTGAACTTATACAAAACGCAGCAATATATAAAAAAAAAACACACAGTTTTATTGATTATAAAATACACTATTGGAGTCATGTCGCTGTGGGCAGAAATCCAAATGTAGGATATGGGACATAAAACACGGTGCCATCTCTAGACTCCATAGTCCCACAGGAGCTCCTCTCCAACCGCGATGTCCCTCAGGGCGATGAACAGCACACTCTCCCGAGGACCAGCAGGGAAGTTCATGGTGAACCTTTGTGGCTTCACGTTTGGATTCCTTTGGCAATGGTTCATGTGCCTTCTATAGGAGTCCTTGTGCAGGTGGCAGGCACAGGGGGACGCAGTGGCATCAGCCCTGTGGCACTCGTCCCTATAGAAGAAGAGAGACCCTGACTGCCGCCTCTGATTCCCTGCAGCTTTGGTGATGCACGTCCCATGGTAGTCGCAGACGACGTCTCCTTTGTTGAAGGGCATCAGGGCGATGACACCTGTGAGCAACAGGAAGTCATCATAAGCTCTTTAGAAATGTTGACTTGCTGTCAAACGAGGGTGTGGTCCAAACGATAGGTGCATTTACCTTTGCCCTTTTCCTCCCCGAAGTCCTTCAAAGCCAGGCCCTTCCATTTCTGCTCTGAAATCGAGGACATGAGGGACGGGCTGTCCTGGATCCTGGGCTGTGGAGCAACCCAGGCCCGTAGGACGGCATCAACAGTGGGCTTGTTGGTGCTCCAGGTCTCCTTATCTAATGCCGTCTGTACTCTTGCACGCTGAGGGGCGTTGCCTCTTCTGGCACACCCTGTCCCAGAGCGAGGCGTGAGGAATACTGCAAATCAACCATCTGAGTCAATCGTATATATTTGAACCTCTGTGATGTGAAGTATTGCTGAGCTATGTGTATATATTAGAGCTGTAAATAATGGAGGCAGAGCGTCCATTAGCATGACGGGCTTACCGAGGATGTGCTGAACTCTCTGCTTAAGCTTTTTTTTTCCAAACTTTATTGAAATCATAAAGCAAACAGTCAGTCATTCCAGTTCAGTTTGTACAGTAGACATACAAGGCAAATAAGAGTAACAATATACAGCACAATGAAATAAGAAGGATAAATAAATAAAGGATAAAAAAGGGAAAAAAAGGGGGGAATGTGACAGACTTCATAACAACTTTGTACTTGAAAGTTGTGACAGCTCATTCGTTAAACATTTCTGGATGAACTTCAATCAATGAGAAACCTTTTATATTGGAAGTTAATTTAAGAGAGTTTAAGTAATATTCAATTTCAATCAAAAACAAATTAAATGATGGGGTTGAGTTTTGAAATTTACATTTATGTATGTGGAATTTCCCTAATAAGATGGAGCGGCCGAAGAGTGAACTGTCAAAAGTACTGAATATGACGTCACTTATTTATGTGCGAATGTTTAATAATTAAAGTCAGTCATATATCCACAAACACAACAAGCTGAAAGTCAGTGATATATGTATATGTATGATATATGTATGTGTATGATATATGTATGTGTATGATATATGTATGTGTATGATATATGTATGTGTATGATATATGTATATGTATGATATATGTATGTGTATGATATATGTATAGCCTTTGAATTGGGACAGCCTTCGTCGCGTCGCTCTGATGTAATCGGCCTTAAAATGCGGCCTTTAAGGCTGCAGACCCTGAATTGGGATTAATTGAATAACTTATTTAAGGTCTGGGCAAAAATGACCTCCATGGGAGAGTTCTAAGAATAAAACCACTGCTGACCAAGAACACCACAAAGGCTCATCTCACATTTGCCATAAAACATGTAGTTTATCCCCGAGGTAAGGAACGCCAGGACTGCCATAATGAATCAATTAAATACACCATATTTAATTACATAAATATTTACAACACATGTAATTAATTAATTATTGACAGTTTTAATTAATTATTGATACATTTGATTAATTATTGACATATTTAATTAATTAATAACACATTTAAATAATTATTGACTGTTTTAATTAATTATTTAATGATTTATTTATTTAAGTACTTGTACTTGATTATGCCCCGGAGATACAACAAAGAAGAAAAGAATATGCGGCAGCGAAGAAGGTGCTTAAGGGCTTCCTCTCTTTGCTCTTTAAATGCTTTGCTTCTTTTTTTGATTTTTATGCTGATTTTTTCTTTTTTCAAGGTTCAAGGTTCTTTATTTGTCACATGCATAGTTATACAAGTATAACACACAGTGAAATGTAGCCTGACACGCTCCTCGACATGTGCAAAAATTGGGGGGGGGGGGGGGGGGGGGGGGTGGGTGTAGAGGAAGAACATTATATATATATATATATATTTATACACATATAGTATATACACTGGGTGAATGTGCAGTAGTAGCAGCAAGCAGGTGAATTCTGTACATTAATATGAATAGACATCTGACTATTTTACAGGATAGACAATATAAACATATTTAAAATTAAAGGAATTGAAATGTACATTGTGCCTTGGTTTAGTGTCTGGAAGAGTCCTGTCTCAGTCAATTATAGATGATGTGAGAGGGCGGGTGTGTGTGTTTAGGGCACGGATGGCTTGGGGATAGAAGCTCCTCTTGAGTCTCTCTGTCCTTGCCCGGAAGATGCGGAACCTTCTACCAGATTGCAGAAGTTGGAACAGTTTGTTGCCAGGATGGGACGGGTCCTTCAGTATCTGCTCTAGTCCGGCATCTCCTGGTGTAGGTGTCCTGAAGCGGGGGGAGAGCAATCCTGCAGCAGCGTTCTGCTGTACGGATCACTCTCTGGAGAGCTTTTTGGTCCTTCACACAGCTGTTCCCAAACCACGATGTCATGTTCTGTGTGAGGATGCTCTCCACAGCGCCTGTATAGAAAATCCTGAGGATCTTTGGAGAGACCCTGAACTTCCTCAGTTGTCGTAGGTGATACAGGCGCTGCCTAGCCTTTTTGGTCTGGACCTGAATGTGGGCAGCCCATGTCAGGTCTGAGGAGATGTGGACACCAAGATACTTGAAGGACTGCACCCTCTCCACTGGAGCTCCATTGATGATAATGGGCTTGTAGTCTCTGTGCTGACCCCTTCTGAAGTCCACCACCAGCTCCTTGGTCTTGCTGACGTTCAGCTGGAGGTGGTTGTCCTGGCACCACGATGCCAGATTCTTCACTTCATCCATGTAGGCCGCCTCATCGTTGTTGGAGATGGCACCCAACACCACTGTGTCGTCAGCAAACTTCACAATGGTGTTGGAGCCATGGGTGGCCACACAGTCTGAAGTGTAGAGGGAGTAGAGCAGTGGCGAGAGGACACATCCCTGAGGTGCTCCTGTGTTGATGGTGATGCTGTTGGAGAAGCACCTGCCCACCCTCACCACCTGAGTTCTGCCAGTGAGGAAGTCCAACACCCATGCACACAGACGGCTGTTAAGTCCCAGATCCCTCAGCTTTGTGAACAGTCTGCAGGGCACTATTGTGTTAAACGCTGAACTGTAATCAACAAACAGCATTCGCACATAGTTACCCTGTTTCTTGTCCACATGGCTGAGAGTGGTGTGTAGGACGTGGGCGATGGCATCCTCTGTGGATCTGTTGGATCGGTAGGCGAACTGCAGCGGATCTGTGGTGTCTGGGATGGAGGAGGAGATGATGTTCTTCAGCAGCCTCTCAAACACCTTCATTACTACCGAGGTCAGTGCAACTGGCCGGTAATCGTTCAGGGATGAGGGTTTGCTGTTCTTGGGCACAGGGATGATGGTGGATCTTTTGAAGCATGTGGGGACCACAGACTTCGCCAGGGACTCGTTGAAGATGTAAGTGAACACACCTGCCAGCTGGTCAGCACAGCAGCGCAGCAGACGGCCGGTGATGCCGTCTGGCCCCGCCGCTTTCCTTGTGTTCACTCTCCTCAGTGCCGCTCGGACGTCATGCTCCGCGATGCTGGTCACCGGTCTCTCGCTGATGACGTCACTGTCCTCGGTAGCCAGGCGGTAGATAGCATTAGCCGCCTGGTTAACCTCGAAACGGGCGTAGAACCGATTCAGCTCGTTGGTGAATGCAGAGTCGGCGTTGATCGGCGCAGTGTCCCTGGCTTTGTAGTCCGTAATGGTGCGTAGTCCGTGCCACATACTCCGTGTGTTGCCCTGGTGGAAGCGGGACTCCACACGTTCCCGGTACCTGCGTTTGGCATCTCTCACCGCGCGCCGCACGCCGTATGAGGCCGCTTTGTAGGCGCTCATATCGCCAGTGGCGAGACCCGCGTTGTAGGAGGCGGTCCTGGCGTTTACTGCAGTGCGGATCGATCTGTCCATCCACGGTTTCTGGTTTGGGAATGTGGTGACTCTCTCAGTGGGGATAATCTCCTCCGCTAGCATATTGACGAAGCATACTGCTACTTCCGTAAACTCGTTGATGTCGACTGCGCATGCTCTGAACATGTCCCAGTCGACGTCGTTGAGTGCGTCCTGTAGCGTAGCTTCTGATTGGGCAGTCCACCGTTTTACCTCCCTCGTGGTCACGTCTTCCCTCCGTATGCTTTGTTTATACTGGGGAATGAGGAAGATGGCGTTGTGCGTATGAGCTTACCTGCGATAGCTTCTGGACACTTATAGATCATCAGGACTAAAGTGTTCTTAACAGAAACAGCAACATTTTTATAGTTACCTTATCCTCAACGCAGGCATCTGTTTAAAGCAAATGGATTTAATTTTAACAAGTCAGGGGTGAAACTGTTCACCTCCAACTTGTTTTACTCCATACGTCATCCATCTGTGCTTGGTGCCAAGGCTGAGATAAACGAGGAGTTATCTCATAAAGAGGAACAAACAGTACTCCAAGAACAGACAAAGCCCAGCAGAAACCTTGAGGAGGAGCTCCATCTGCCCCCACCCGGGAAGAGCCTCAGAAAGGAGAGACATCTGAGGCAAGAAGAGGCAAGAAGAGGGGTCCCTATTTGCCTCCAACTCTCTCAACAACACCAACGACCAGGACCAGGGACCACGATCTTCCCCAATCCCCCAAACCCCTGACAGGCCATCACCCTCCTCCCCCTCCCTTTCTCCCTCCTCCCCACACCTGAAATTCACTGAAGAGATGATGGAGCGGGTCAATGCTGGGCTCAGATCTACCCCCCGTCCCAATCCCTTTTTGTCCCCCATAAACCCCCCACCAGAGCGACCAAAGGTTCGCCATCGAGCCCCACCCTCAACAGAGCAATCGAAGTCACATTGCCCAGCCCCGCCCCCCTTAGTTCCTCTTTACCACCTTCATGCTCTGTCTCCGCAGTTTGATGTGTGATGTGTGGAGGGTCCGGGCTGTGAGGATTATGGCAGTGGTGACTTTTCCCAGGAGAAGCTGGGACCCTGTTTACTAGAAGGTTTTAAAATCTCTGTACTTTTAGGTGACAGAAGGAGACATGTGGCCTGGTCAAAACACAGAGAGCTGCACTCTAAAAGATCTTTAAATATAGTAAACATACCTTGTGTGCCACAGACTGCTGCCAAACACGAGGGGACAAGTAATACCTCTAAAACACTTAAGTTGGCTTTATTAAACATTAGATCTCTAGCTGGGAAAACATTTTTAATTAATGATTTAATCACTGAGCACAGCCTTGATTTTATGTTTTTAACTGAAACTTGATAAACTACAGTTTTATCAGTGAGGTCAGGGTGAGCAGGAGAGGAGGAGGGGTTGCTGTCTTATTTAATGAATCATTTCAATGTAAGCAGCTATCTCCTGGAAGTTTTCAGTCTTTTGAATATTCAATTCAATTCAATTTTATTTATACAGCGCCAAATCACAACAAAAGTCGCCTCAAGGCGCTTCATAGATACAGAGAAAAACCCAACAATCATATGACCCCCTATGAGCAGCACTTTGGCGACAGTGGGAAGGAAAAACTCCCTTTTAACAGGAAGAAACCTCCAGCAGAACCAGGCTCAGGGAGGGGTGGGGCCATCTGCTGCGACCGGTTGGGGTGAGAGAAGGAAGACAGGATAAAAGACATGCTGTGGAAGAGAGACAGAGGTTAATAACAGATATGAATCAATGCAGAGAGGTCTGTTAATACATAGTGAGTGAGAAAGGTGACTGAAGAAGAAATAATGCATCCTTTTGTTGGTGTTAGCGAGTGTGCAGATCAGCCATCACTGATTCAGTTCACCCTAGTTAACATTCGTTCCATAATGAACAAAAAGTCTTTCGGGTCGTGGTGGAGGACTTGATGCTGAGATTCAGAAGCAGACTGATGAACTCTGAAAGAGGAGTCCTTTCATCTCCTCTACCTGCTCAGAGCAGCCATCTGTGCCACATGTTTGTGAAATGTCCTCCAGTGATTGATGACAATCAGAGCAGACTGGTTCCTCCACACCAGTCAGCCAGGAAGTCCTTGACTCAGACACCAGAGTGGAGCTCACCTTCCATTTCAGCCTCCCAGCCTTTGGAGCCTTTCCCAC